>NC_073746.1:225469881-225649023 GCF_029784135.1 Toxorhynchites rutilus septentrionalis
CCGCGTCTTGTGGCTGCTCAATCTTATAGAACAGCTTCAGGTCATCTGCATACGAGAGTTTGAGGCAGTTTAGTATGAAGTTGACATCATTCATGTATAGTAGGAATAGAAACGGTCCGAGGTGCCTTCCTTGGGGAACACCAGAGCAAGCTGGAAAGGGTTTCGAAACATGGTCTCCAATCTTGACAGACACGCTACGACCACATAGGTAAGATTCCAGCCAGAGTAACAGATCGCCATCCATGCCTAGTTTGTCAAGTTTAGCTATTGCGATTTGATGGTTCATTTTATCGAATGCTGCAGATAAATCCGTGTATATAGCATCCACTTGCTGACGATTTTCTATTTGACGAACTACATAGGAAGTGAAGCAAGTTAGGTTAGTCGTCGTTGAACGTTTTGGCATGAATACGTGTTGGTCCTCCGATATATAATGCGAGTATCTGTGCACTAACTCGTTAAGAATGATCAATTCAAATAGCTTGGACGTGGCACCTAACGCAGCTATACCGCGGTAATTCGAAACGACCCTTTTGCACCCTTTCTTGAACACAGGGAAAACATACGACTGTTTCCAACAGTTCGGAAATACGCCAGAGTTCAGTGAAAGATTAAACACTGTTGCGAGTGGTTTAGCCAGCGAATGCATGCAACGTTTGAGCACAAGTGATGGAATACCGTCACTGCCACATCCCGTGGAGGACTTCAATTTCTTTCCTGCTGTGCTAACCATATCATCGGTGATTAAAAACTGTAGCAAATAAGTAGAAAACAGAGGAACGTTTAGAGTGGCAGCTGCCACATCCGGCGGATCGAGTTGTTCGTCAGTAAAGACGTTGCTGAATTGAGAGCGAAACATATCGGCAATGTCAGAGATATTATCAGCCTCAATCAAACCGTTGGACATCGTTGAAGGCAGTCCAGTTTCCTTTCGTTGTTCATTTACGTAGCGCCAGAAAGTTTTGGGGTTATTCTTGATGCGTCTTTGCAAATTGTCCTGATAAGCGTTGTACAGACGATTGTTAAGCTGTTTGTATTCGTTATTTAACTTCAAGTATCTATTCCTCGTAGAATCCGTACGGTATTTGGCGAACCGTCTGAGTGCAGCTCGTTTCATCTTCTTAAGAAATTTGAGATCGGCATTTGTCTAAGCTGTTTTCAACGGCTCGCGTTTGGACTTCAAAGGGACAAATTGGTCGATAGCATAAAGCAGGATACCAGAAATAGTAGAAGCAGCGAGGTTAGCGTCGCAATCTTGGAAAACTTCGTTCCACTGCACACGTAAAAAGAAATCGTTCATGCCATCGAAATCGGCCTTACTGAAATCGTAAAAAACGCTCTCAGTAGTGTCGCAAAAGCGTTGTTGTGGACATATTTTCAATTCCGTTAGTATGGGAGGATGATGTCTACAGATTTTAGCGGTGATGGAGCTTGCATAACCCTAACGTCCTGGCATAGCTCTTTGTGACTAACGTAACACAAATCGAGCAAACGATTGTTTTCGTTTCCAATTCCACTCATCTGTTTGAGTCCAGCAGTGCAGTATGCATCAAGCAATTTTCGCGATGTTAATCCAACCGAGGATCGAGAGTTGATCGGATAGAGCGATTCAACCGAATTGTGCTGCCACGATATCGTACCCATGTTATAGTCGCCAATAATTATAATGTTATCTCTAGGTCCCATCTGCGAAATCACCCAGTCCCACCAATGTTCTGATAATACATCAGGATGTTGGAGGTTAAAGACGTGGTGTTGCGGTCAGCGCAGAGACGACGATTCTCGACTATGCTGGACGGCTTGGGAGTTTCCATCATTCTGTTTTGCGTGCAATCCGCTGACGATGACGAAGTAACACTGTTAATGGGACAGATTTCAGGAAGCGAAGAAACGGTACTGTTATCGTACTTGCCTGAGGTAGCAAGTTGAAGGACTCCCTCACCAGCTCCGAACACAGGAACGGAATGTCTTGGATGGCAGGAACGGTCAGCGGAGTGACGACGGCAGTGCTCGACTGTGCCGAGCGGCTTGGGAGCTTCCATCAAGCTGTTTTGCGTGCATTCCGTTGAGAGTGACCACCGGAGACTGGATGGACGATGCTTATATGGTATTGTCATTCTAGGTAGCGAAATGTGACTGGAAACGTAGCGAGAATCAGGTACGGAATCGAATCCTATGGAGCTGTACTTGCCTGTGCTGATAGGCTGGAAGACCCCTTTTCCATGCTCAAACACAGGTCCGGGACGACTGTTGACAGTTGGCGGGAAGGACACGACTGTGATGGAGGGATAGGGGCCTTCCGAATGGCTTAAACTGTTGCGTCCCGGGCTGGAGTAAACTGGCTCAAATCCCGGATCGGCGCTATCGGCGATGAAACTGTTTCTGGTGGCAGCAACGGCGTGGTAGACCTTTTGTACTTCGGAGAAACTTGAAATTTTTGGGAACCGTAGTCTACGAATTCCCGAAACAACAACCCTTCAGGCCATGTGGATGGATCTAAAGCTTTATCTTTGAACGATTGGTCGAGCCCAATTTTGAAGGATAAGAATGTAAGTGAATCCAACTCTCTTCCTTTTGGGACAAGCTTTACCACGGAATTATTATCTGCAGTCCCGATATTGGCTTTAACCATAGCAGAAACCGATTCCACGGTGACGTCAGGACGAATTTTTGAAAGGTATAACCAGAATTTCCGACCTGCATCATTATTGCAGATATGCACTGACACAACATTTGCCAACGGCTTTTTGCGTCCTATTTGGCAACTGTCAGAAGCACGCATGGTGAAATCGATCTCACGAGGACGTTTTATCGCTCTGCGCTGTTCAGGCGCTGGCCAGTGCAAGCTTGTAGCGGGTGAAAATTGGGCAACAGGCTTAGAGTGCAGTTGCTTTATTTCGGAACGCAGCTCTGTAATCGCAGTCTTGAGCGTGCAAAGAGGAGATGTTTCATCAGCCTGGCGCGATAGAACGCGAAAATGAGAATTTTCGAATAGCTCAGCGCATTGATCACACATCCAAAAAAGGTTATTTCTGTTCGCTGCGAAGTACGACTGCAGTGCGCGGGTAACACCAGAGCAGGCATTCATATGAAAAGCCGCACCGCAATACCCACGGCAAACGACGAAATCGATGCTCGAAATTGCATTTGAGCACTTAGCGCAGTTTTTCATCATTGTGATGCGCCTTTGGATAGGCAATAAAATACGCGTTCAAGTCGGTTGGATGAAAGAAGTAGTTATGTGGCGTGCAATTTTTCGTGCTGTGAGTTGCTTAAGTTTTATCCCGGTAGATGGCGCTTCAAAAGAAAAAATCGGCGTGGAGAGTAGTCGTTTCGTCACCAACAAAAGCACAACACTCGCGAGACGAGATAATTTACCACAACGGAAAGATTTCGAATTACACACGAACCAATTCAACAACGAAACACTGACATACAGTAATAGCTCGGATAAAATATTTAAGACATAAAAAAACACGATAATCAACGGAAAAAATCACGACCGAAAAAAAAACCACTTGTACACAAAAAGCAGTGTTGCAAGTTCTGTCAATTGTGATGATATGTACTTTACTGATGGGTCCTCTATGAATGAGTCCACAGGATTTGGAGTGTTCAACAACTTTTTTAGCACCTCCCACAGTGTTCAGTATCCTTGCTCAGTGTATATTGCTGAATTGGCAGCAATACACTGGGCACTGGACAGCGTCGCCTCACGACCTGTTGAACACTATTACATTGTAACGGATAGTCTTAGCTCTGTCGAAGCTATCCGTTCAGTGAGGCCGGAAAAACACTCGCCGTACTTCCTTGAGAGAAAACGAGAAATTTTGAGTGCTTTATCCAGACGCTGTTATGTCATTACCTTTGTCTGGGTCCCCTCACATTGCTCCATTACGGGTAATGAGAGGGCTGACTCATTAGCAAAGGTAGGTGCAATTGAAGGCGATATTTATCAACGTCAAATTGCCTTTAATGAATTTTATTCTTTAGTCCGTAGAAATACCATCGCTAACTGGCATCGCAAATGGAACGAAGATGAATTGGGCCGGTGGCTCCATTCGATTATCCCTAAGGTTAGCCTCAATCCGTGGTTCAAAAGTCTGGTCTTGAGTTGGGACTTTATTCGCACCTTCTCCCGACTCATGTCCAATCACTGTTTGTTAGACGCGCTGCTTTTTCGTTTTAATCTTGCCGACAGCAATCTCTGCGGTTGTGGCCATGGTTACCACGACATCGAACACGTTGTTTGGTCGTGCGAGTTGTATCTTGTCGCCAGATCGAATTTAGAAAACTTCCTTCGGGATGGAGGAAAGCAGCCCAATGTGCCGGTGAGAGATGTGTTGGCTCGGTTAGACCTTGATTACATGTCCCAAATATATGTTTTCCTTAAAGCTATCGATCTTCGAGTGTAATTGCTCATACATCCTTTTCCTATCCTTTCCGTCCTTCGCGAGCTATCGGTTTCCTTCCTACTAACACTAGAATAAGTTAAATTGTAAATACATAATAGATGTAAGGATAGTTTTAAGAATTGAGTGTGAAGTGTCAGTGTGAATGAAAATGTGAATGTGAATGTGAGTGTGAGTGTGAACACACATCTCCTTACATCTCATCCTTTTCCTAATGAAAATGTTTCGCCCTTCTAAACTCGAGTCGACCGCGAGTAATCGGTTTCCTATTTCATCAACCATAGAATTAAGGAAACAACATGTTAATATATGCTAGTTGAAATATAGTTAAGAGTTTGGCTCATTTAAACTTAGGTAACTAAGCCTGTAAAAATAAACGGATTAATAAAAAAAATCCACGTTTTCTAATTAAGCGCTGTTCAGGGGTCCAATCGCAGAATTATTCATTGATTGATCTTCTAGTCTGCCTTTAAAATTACCTTTTACTATAAAATTCCTAGTACTTCTACTAAAACTCGACATTATAATATCAGATTATTTTCAGACACAATTCTTGTTCAAGATTTTTCAACAACTTGCAAATAACATGTTTCTCCGTTACGTTACATGCCAAATTTGGTTTTATTTGGTTGATTAATTCTTGAGAAAATTTAGAAATTTGTGTTTCATTTGTATGGCAGCTTTACTGACAATTGCACAATATTGTTGTTTGAATTATATGTGTTACCAATACATTTATACACTCGTTCTACCTCCGTCATTATCGATGATTGTGGATGCTGATCGTGTTGCCAAATACCAAAATTATTTGCCATACCCCAAAAAGAGTTGCGAATTCTCGTACAGGAATGCTTCCAGTTTACATTAATTTAAATCATTCACATACTATAGAACTGTAATACATTCTCTCAAATCATAGAGAATTCCCGATTCGATTGGTATGCAAATCGTCAAAATCTGTTCGCAGCAGAAATTTTAACGTTAACTTTATTTCATATAATCGTGACCTGTTTTCTGATTTGGCACCCTTAACACTCGCGCGAAAAATCGTAATTTGTGTACTCTGGACTGAGCGCGTCTCTGTGATAATGCTATTGTATTTATTCAGAGAAAAAAGACGGGTGGGTAATGTCGGGGACATAACCGGAGTGACGTAGGACTATACAAAGGGAACAGCTTTTGTTAAATATATATTTTAAATATATTGTTTTATTTTCTTCTCCTACGTGAATACCTACCTATCCACCTGAAAAATGGATTAATTTACTGTTTACTCTTTATGAACATGTTGGTGGTTCTGAAAAGAACCTTTTGTATTGTGTTTTTGTTAACACTCGATATCCCCATCTTGTTCGGTTAAACCTTCCTGTTTAGCTATTGCGTTTGCCACTCGCCACAGCTTTCACAGCTGGAAAATTTCTTCCCATCCAGCTTGTGACATGTTGTACAGTAATTACATTCAATGCGACGTGCCGAAGCACCACTCAGTGTCGCATTGGAGACGATTTTAACCTGCAATTGAACATTTCCGATGACAGTGGTACAGTGTCGACTTTCAATGTGGGGTCATAATTTCGATCTCTATGTTTACTGAAATGTCCAACTAAATATGTCACATTACTGGTCCGTCCAATTAGCTAAATGTCGAACTAATTGTAAATTACTGTACAATTTAAGAATTGGTGAAAATTGAATAATCAGGAAAGTCCCCAACTATCAATAAGCTCAGAACAACCGTACAAAATAAGATATTTTTTTGGGGTCCGCGTGTTTTATACTCTAGCGGTACACACTCACAGGATAGAGACAAATCGGCAGACTCAGCCAAAGGGGCGAGTCCAACGAGACGAACGAATGAGCGTTAAAAGGCAGCGATGGCAAAAAAATACATTAGAGACGAATGAACTGCAAAGTTAAAGCCTCTTAAAAACAAAGAAGAAGAAGAAGAAGAAAAATACATTCATTACGATTTGTTCGCTCGTTGGATTCACATGCAGGCTAAAAAGGGTCCCTTTCAGGATCACAAAATTATCTTTGATCTAAAGAGTTTATTGTTTTGTTATCACTCGATATCCCCATCTTGTTCGGTTAAACCTTCCTGTTTAGCGATTTGTTGCCACTCGCCACAGCTTGCACAGTTTGAAAATTTCTTCCCATCCAGCTTTGTGACATGTTGTACAGTAAATTACATTCAATGCAACGTGCCGAAGCACCGCTCAGTGTCGTATTGGAGGCGATTTTAACCTTTAATTGAACATTTCCGTTGACAGTGGTACAGTATCGACTTTCAATGTGGGGTCATAATTTCGATCTCTATGTTTACTGAAATGTCCAACTAAATATGTCACATTACTGGTCCGTCCAATTAGCTAAATGTCGAACTAATTGTAAATTACTGTACAATTTAAGAATTGGTGAAAATTGAATAATCAGGAAAGTCCCCAACTATCAATAAGCTCAGAACAACTGCCAAATTCACATACTCATCAGATCCTGGCAAACAAAATATGAAAAAATCAATTTGTGTTTTATTATTATTTTGAATATTATTTTAGAAAGCATTGAACTGTATTTCGTAAACTCCTTTTTGAAAGGTTTAATGGCCCCGATAAGCGCCGTGTTTTATGGAATGGTTAAAATTTAGAAAATTTAGTACTCGTGGTTTTGAAAAAAACTGGATTTGCCACCAGAGCACATTGTATAAAGAACAAACTTTTTTCTTCTGCTACCAGCTGCCGTTTTGCGATTGCGTTTGCCACTCGCCACTCGCTGCAACTGCCTGTTGTCTTGATGTCCACCGAACCGAATGTGTTCTGTTCCGAATGCGGGTTTTCTTATCGTCGCGAGCAGCTTTGCCAGCTAACTCGATCATTTCGGCGGCCGAAACTATATAACGCCGGCTAGGTGGACTGGTGCACTGGCACTAACGCGCTCGGCCTAGCTACCCTTGCGGGGAACTCCACACCAACACGGTTCGAGCGAGATTTTGCCTTTCCCTTCACTTTTCCTCCTTTGCCATGTCCACACATGGCTGCTTGGGCTGGTTTGTTGATGTGTTGTGATGCGAACCGATGTGGTGTACGGTTTGAATGAGAATGATCGTTACGCCAGCGGAGCGAGGATTTTAAGCTGACAGGATGGCTCGAGTATTACGCATGTGTGAGACTGCGACCAATGTTTCGTTCATTTTTTTTCTTTTTCCTTTCTAATCGTGCTTCATTCTATTTCGCTGCTGCTCTGGTTGCCCGTTTTGGTCGGTACGATTTGAGGAGCACAAAATGGATCAATCAAAAATGGGCACATAGTGCATTTGGACAATGCTTGATATTTCACAATTATTCAATTATTTATCTCAAGAAAAATTAAATGTTATTCGTTATGATAGATGCGTAGATATATTTCCTATCAATTGATGCAAAAACCTTTGCGATCTATTGAGAAATGCTCGAGTTATAAGCGTTCCAAATCTTGCATTTATTCCTACTTGTTCAGTGCCTAGATTTCCATTTCACCCCCTATATCTTCCGGTTAGACGTAGTCCTACGTCAAAAATATAATTGAGTGAAAAAACTCTAGAAAATATGTGTCCTTTAACTTCATTCAGTTTTAATAGTCATTTAATTCAGCCACCTCATTGATGCTCTGTCTGTCAGACCTATACGCGAGTAAGGAAGGTTAACACTAAACCTACCGATGTTTCATGTATACCTATCCCTACCACAGCAGATCAAGTGACCCTTCATGAATAGTTAGTGATAAATGACTCGATTTATATAGTTTTGTAGAGAAACGTGGCATACCATATTTCTCCTTTATATTTCGACATTTTAGCGTAACAATTATTAGCAATTAGCAAATAAAGAAAATACAATTTTTGACACGTAAATTAGCACTGTAGTTTGGAATGGCTACTGTTAGCTCGCTTGGATATTCAGCAAAACAATAAATTAACTATTCATCCACAAATACAACAAAATATTAGGCTGTCAAAAAAGTCCTGCGGTATTTCCGCGAGGTGTCGTTGTAAGCGCGTAGTTCTAGTTGTATTCATTGTATCGAGTCATGCTATAGCTTGTTGGAAAGGTATTTTTGCGCTATAATATAGTCCTTGACAGTGTTTTGTTTAGTTAAGTCGTTCGTGAGTTATAGTGTCGCAAATATGGAGCAAAATAAAGAGAAAATCCGACATATTTTACAGTACTACTATGACAAAGGCAAAAATGCATCTCAAGCTGCCAATAAAATTCGTGCAGTTTATGGACCCGATACAGTTTCCATTTCCACCGCACAACGATGGTTTCATCGTTTTCGTTCTGGTGTAGAAGTCGTCGAAGATGCACCACACTCCGGAAGGCCTGTCGTCGAAAATTGCGACAAAATCGCTGAATTAGCCGAGAAAGACCGGCATAGTAGCAGCCGTAGCATCGGCCAAGAGCTGGGGATAAGTCATCAAACCATTATTAACCATTTGAAGAAGCTTGGATTCACAAAGAAGCTCGATGTATGGGTGCCACACACGTTGACGCAAAAAAACATCTTTGACCGTATCGACGCATGTGAATCGCTGCTGAATCGCAACAAAATCGATCCGTTTCTGAAGCGGATGGTGACTGGCGATGAAAAGTGGGTCACTTACGACAACGTGAAGCGCAAACGGTCGTGGTCGTAGCCCGCTGAATCGGCTCAGACGGTGGCCAAACCCTCATTAACGGCCAGGAAGGTTCTGCTGTGTGTTTGGTGGGATTGTCAAGGAATAATCTATTATGAGCTGCTTCCCTATGGCCAAACGCTCAATTCGGACCTGTACTGCCAACAACTGGACCGCTTGAAGGTAGCACTCATGAAGAAGAGGTCATCTTTGATAAACAGAGGCCGCATTGTCTTCCATCAGGAAAACGCCAGGCCACACACGCCTGAAGCTCCGGGAGCTCGGATGGGAGGTTCTTTTGCATCCGCCGTATAGTCCGGATCTTGCACCAAGTGACTATCACCTGTTTTTGTCCATGGCGAACGAGCTAGGTAGTCAGAAGTTAGCCACAAAAGAGGCCTGTGAAAATTGGCTATCCGAGTTTTTTGCCAATAAGGAAGCGAGCTTCTATAACAGGGGTATTATGAAGTTGGCATCTCGTTGGGAACAACTCATCGAACAAAACGGCGCATATTTGACTTAAAACAGATGATTGTAACTAATTTTATGAACAAATGAAAATTCAAAAAAAATACCGCAGGACTTTTTTGACAGCCTAATATAAAAAGCAATAGCAATATAGCTTTCTGTTATCATATGAATGTTGCGGTAGATGGGGCAGATCTTCTATCTATCTATATATATATATATATATATATATATATATATATATATATATATATATATATATATATATATATATATATATAAATGGAGTGATGTCTGTCTGTCTGATTCTTATGAATTCGGAAACTACTGAACCGATCGACATGGAAATTGGTATGTAGGGGTTTTTGGGGCCGGGGAAGGTTTACGTGACAGTTTGAGACCCCTTCCCCCTCTCTAAGGTGGGCTGCCATACAAATGAAACACAAATTTCTGCATTACTCGAGAATTAATCAAGCAAATGAAACCAAATTAGGCATACAGAGGTTTAAGGGTGCAGTAAATGATTCTATGGTGGTTAGACACTCCATCCCCCTCCCCCCTCTAAGAGGGGGCTGCCATACAGATGAAACACAAATTTATGTATTACTCGAGAATTAGTCAAGTAAATAAAAGCAAATTTGGCATGTGGAGGTTTTAGGGTGCAATAAATTTTTCTATGTTGGTTAGACTCTCCACCACCCTCTCTAAGGTGGGGCTGCCAAACAAATGAAACTCAAATTTCTGCATTTCTCGAGAATTAATCAAGCAAATGGAACCAAATTTAGCATGTGGAGGTTTTAGGGTGCAATAAATGATTCTATGGTGGTTGGATACTCCACCCCCTTCTCTTAAGTGGGGCTGCCATAAAAATGTAACACAAATTTCTGCATAACTCGAGAATTAATCACGCAAATTAAACCAAATTTGGCATGTGGAGGTTTTAAGGTGCAATAAATGTTTTTACGGTGGTGAGACACTCCACCCCCTTCTCTAAGGGGGAGCTGTCATACAAATGAAAGACAAATTTCTGCATAATTCGAAAAATAATCAAGCAAATGGAGCCAAATTTGTCATGTGAATGTTTTAAGGGACACGAAACGTTTCCATGGTGAATAGACACTCCTCATTTTTCGAAAGTTCCCTTTTTCCTTCCGAGTTTTTCGAAAATTTTCAATTGTCATGTTTGGAGGGGTGTCATACCATCATAGAAACATTCCTCATACCCAAAAATTTCTCATAGAAATGCCATAGAAATGAAACACAAATTTCTGAATAACTCGAGAACTTATCAAGCTCAACTTGGGATGTGAGGGTTTTTGGGTATGAGAAATGTTTCTATGATGGTATGACAACCCTCCAAACATGACAATTGAAAATTTTCGAAAAACTCTGAAGGAAAAAGGTAAAATTCGAAAAATGAAACTCCCATATGTTCTACAATTACATAGTGACAAGTGCTGTTAGTCCGTTTGATGTTTGCGCTAGCGAAATTGATCTTTGTTCGAAACTGGAAAATGGATTTTAATGTGATGAAATGCACTCCTATATCTTCTTCTATCTATACAAAAAAAATGACCCCCGGATGTGTTGATAAGAGCAGAACTCGAGGAAGGAATTGTCCGATTTAGGACTGTCTTTATTCTATCATATTTTTTGTATAAAACATTTATTCCATGTAACGGAGGAACATGTTATTTGCAAGTGGTTGAACAATCTTGAACGAGAATTGTGTCTGAAAATAATATGATATTATAATGATGAGTTTTGTTAGAAATATATCATACTAGGAATTTTATAGTAAAAGGTAAATTCAAAGGGGTCGATTAAAAGATCAATCAATGAACAGTTCTGCGATTGGACCCATGAACTTGCTCATAGTAAGAAAATGTAAATGTTTGAAGGTATTGATTTTAAAAACAAATTTTGGGCGGGACGAAGTTTGCTGGGTCAGCTAGTTACATATATTTCTCAGTAAAAAAAATTACAAGAGAGAAGTAAACACTGAAAAATACATTCGATATATGTTTTAAGAAAAGTGGTGTAGGCAAATTATGTTGTGACAATGTAATTTGCAAGAAAATTTTAACTAATAGTTTAATATGGGTCATTTGATCCCTCGTGGTAGGTTTATAGTTAATGAAAGATGTACGTCAAAAAAAAAAAAAATTATAAAAGATAATTGAATGATACAATTTTCTCGAAATACTTTGCTTGTACGATTACTTCGTATACGCTTCTATCAGTTGACAGCAGCGATTTACAGGGGACCGAGTACCCACACCAATGAGGTATGCGGTTACGTCAAATATATCTTCCACACCAAGTTATCGAAAAAAGTCCATCTGTGGCTGACGATCAACGAGAAGGGAATGTCTTTCCTCCGGAGCTTGTGGTGAACGGGGAGATATACAGTATGAAGTGCTTGCCGAAAATTGCCACCTTTACCACGAAGGAGGATGTGATTGACCCGGCCTTGGCCCATACTGCCAAGAAATCACTGGAGCAGATAGATTGGCTGAAGAGAAACGTTGTACCGAAGACCGCTAACCCTCCTGCTGCGACCGATAGAAATTTTTTGGGCAAACACCAAACGGAGGATCTACTCCAATAATTTGGTGGCGACAAAGTTTATGCAGCTGATCGTCAAGATCACGGAAAACTGATTTTCACTTTTTCATCAGCCATGGTGAAGGTTCCGGCTAACAACTGGCAGGCAAGGTGTCGAAGCATTTTTGTCGAAAACTGCATAAGGCTACGCAATCAAGAAGAAAAAGAAAAATAAGTAGAAGAGGACAATCCTAGTATAGACGTCATTGAAGCTGGATGTTATTCGTCAAATGAACCCGAAAATAGAGGATACCTAGGGTGTTTGTGTAATAACTTTAATTTTCAAATATTGACAATTTGAGATCGTCTGCGAAGTGATAAAAGTCTAATACAAACACCGTTCACGGAGGGAAGAAAAATGAAAGGATTACGAATGATCCCATGAGATACGACAGCTGTTTATACAGATCTTGAGCTAACGAATTGATTAATGGGATTATTGCCGGTTAAGTTGAGAACGGGAGTAATTATTCAGTGAAATAAAATGATTTTATTATTCCTAATGGAGTCGCCACTAGCTTCATGAGTCGGAGTGAAGGCTTTTTGTTATAATGTACTTGCTATAGCGGAAACTTAAACAATAGAAACGTAGTCAGTTGTAGCTTTGCAGTTGGAGTCGGAAAAATTTTACCACCTCCGATTCCGACTTCTAGGTAATAAAATCAAAACATTTAATTAACAAACAAAATTTTATTCCATCATAAGCGAAATTTTATGTTAATTTTGTGTAACCTGCATGATTGATAATGCGAACTAAATGAGAATTATACTTTGCAAAAACACCGTAGAACGACAAAGTTAACCACATTAACCACACACCTAACCAGGGGCCGTCAGATTCTCTAATATGTTGGTGGCTGCAAAAACAGATATTGTCATAATTCGGCTTACGAACAATGGCATTAAAATGAGACCAATCAATTTGGAGACATTTTTCCGTTTCCCAACAAGCACCCAGTCGAAGTAAAAAAATGATAGGGGGTTGTATCCAAGACACGACCGCTTAGGACGTGTGAAAACTAGCAATTTGTCGCATTTTTTTTCTTTATTTCAATGCAGGCATTGTACTCTTCTCAAAATAAACTATAGTATTATTAGCCTCGAAGAGACGAATGCTTGGTGAGGTGCAGTTGCAGTTGTATTGCGTAGAAGTCATCCTTGGTGGAGACAGTTTTGCAACTGGAACCCGAAACTAAATCACACTTAACACCCCAGCTGAAGAATCATTGTCCTTGTGATGTCCCAGCTTCATTTTTCCTGCATAATGTGGCGAAAAACATTATGATTAATCTTACTTTGCCATGGCTCGTCTCGATATTCGCTCGCGTCCACAGCTCGAGGGGAAACGAAGATGACACAAAATGAGCAGAATGAGAAAGACAATTCATTTGCGTTCGACGCTCGCCGGCAACGATGTTGTTTCGATGACCACTATACGAGGAACGAATGTTTTTCTCATTTTTTTTTGCAAAAAATTAATTATATTTAACAATTTTTCAGGTATTTGCATAGTTTAAATTTGCTTCATGTTATTTTCTTTCATCTTCGATTTTCTAATGTTTGAATTTATCCTATTCTTTTTGTTTGATTTATTTATTTATTTGTTTATTTATTTATTTAAGTCTTTATTAATGAGAGATGTAGTCCTACGTCAAAAACGAACAGTGAATCGTGAAAAGAAAATATAACCGTCTTCATCTCAATTTATGTAGTCATTCCATGGCCGAAAGTTATTGAATGCACTAAATTAAAGAAAAAACATTCTAACAATTCTAGCTTCGAATTATTTCATTTTTACCAGCAGGAGTAGGTGTCGGAGTCGGTATTAATAATTTTTGGGAGTCGGAATCAGGAAATTTTTTTTTTATTTAAGTCGGAACGCGGAACTATCATGAGTTTGATGTGCGGTTTTGCTTCAACTGATTTATGAAACACTAAATTAATAGAATTACATATAAACATTTGGAAGAAAGGATTTTAGTACACGTGAGATGTGGGGGAGTAGTCTGATACACACAAAAAGGGACACTACATACTAGAATTTATATTCGAAACAATATCATCAAGAATACTATTTTAGACGCTTTGATGTCAGAGTAGAGTTACTAGTAGCGACCACTAATGGGGTTTATGGAATCAAATAGTATTCAAATATTACGTAACGTACTCAGAAAGTGAGGGGGGAATGCCTAGTGAAAACTTGTTTAGAAATTAATCCAACTAAATTTAAACATTTATATGCAAATGACATGTTACATGTTATGTAGGGAAAAGGGAGTCAAAAATAGTAAACAAACGTAATATTTGAACGACCCCTAATTGCAAAATTAACAAATTTGGCTTGTATCATACCTGTGTATTCATAAATTATGTAGAACATACTGAGGAACGAAATATGAATGATTCTTTTTTTTTATTTATCATCATTCATTCATATAGCAATCACCGACAAATGACGTCCAGCATCTGCAGCAATGTTTAAAAAATTTACTGGTTTCAACTTACCCCAGGGTTGAAAAAACATGGGGTGAGTTTAAATGCTCAGAGCTATACGGAAAAAACATTTCAGTTTAGTTTCCAACACCACTACAATTGATTATCTCTATTTGATTACATGACGTGCGATTCTGGCGATATTTTTGAAAAAAATCAGTGTTTTCGGACCGATTGAGTCAGCGCGGATTGCGTTAAGGCATTCCAATATTCTGGTAATGGTCGTCATAAGGTGGGTCGAAAGATAATGTTTACTCTATGTATTTTTATCACGACAATCCACCATTTTTAGTAAAAGTTATGGTTTCCGTTTTAACTTACCCCCAATTTCAACTTGCCCCGGTGTACCTTACATTTGTGTAAGTGTTAGCCAACGTGAGGATACAAAGGATATTTAAGATACGAAGACACTTTTGCATACATCAAACTGAAACCTCATGCAATCCGGGTGTATTAATTTGCCACAAGCCTTAGAGGCGCCATTATGACACACAGAATAATGAATCGAATCAGCTCGCCTGAAAACAATCAATGTTTGAGAATGAGTGTGAGATGGAGCCAAAGAAAAAATGGACCTAGCTGGAAATCGATAAGGAGATTTAATCAATCAGTGTGGAAGAAATTTTTTGAAATCGCTTAACGAATTCATTTGCGACGTGAAAGTCTTTGTCTGGATAAATTTTACGAATTCAAATGTTTGGGACGTTAGCGAAGGCGATGAGTTGAATTTTGTTTCATAGTCGAATAGATTTTCAAAAGAACTATTATACAAAGCGACAGAATTTAAGTGTTACCAATGTTACATTGACTCTATCTCACCTATAACATTGGTATACAATAAAATGAATAGATGTTTGAATGAAGTTGAAGTGAATTTCATCCAACAGACCTCTTTGGAAAAATATGCATTATACATTGCTCAACAAAGCTACACTGGTATAATGTTGGTGAATAAACATTCATTTGTTGAAGCAAATCGATATCTACATGTGTGCAAACATCAACATAATATAAAATCGCTCTCGATTTAGATACCACCTTGATTCGTTTTCTGAATTTAAAAATACATAGTACTACATGTTTTCCGCAAATTGTAGAATATTTTACCTCAGCATTCGTAAACTTTATAACGGTCATTTTTTTCTGGGCGCTTAACATGATAAGTTCATCCAGTCCTTGTTCATATGTGTACAATGTTCAGCGTTTTCCAAGCTGCCACGTTAATAAAATGTCCCCTCCGTTTTTCGTCCAATTTTTCTCATTGCTGCTCCGCTTATGATACGCCAGCGGATTTTTCATGTTGCTGCTGGCAATCCTTGATTGATTTTTCATGTTGCCATAGAGCAACAATTCGTAGGAATTGAAAGCGCCCAAATAAAATCTATTTATTTGTAGAGCACTTGCCTGTTGGTAGAGTAATTTTGGTACAGCCTTCAATCGGAATTATCAGTTGATTTTTCGAGTATACTCGATCACAGAGTCGGAAAATGGCATTAAATAATTTAACAACATTTTTGTCGTGTTTCTCGCCTTGTTGATTTAATCAGGGCCGTTTTTGGCGTATGAATTCGTTTTTTTTGACGTCGTCGAAAAATTATGGAAGAATGTTAGAGGACCGCAGATAAAAAGTTAGGGAAATAGATGGGATTGCTAGGATGTCAACGAGTGAAACTTTGTTTGGATCAAAAATTGTATCTATATAGGGTGCAAATGACGGTTTTACCAATCACTAAGTGCATCAGATTTAGCCGCAATCAACTATCTGTTTTTAAGAAATACCTCGGAGACAAATCGAATTACAAAATGTTATCACTATGTTATCACCGCTATGAAAAAATGTACTACTCTTGTAGAAGATGTAGTTGATAAATGAATCTAAATAAAAAGGTTGTTTTTCTCTTTTAAAACGAAAACTTTTAATCCCACCCTCAGATCGTTTATATTTTAATATATTCATTAATTTTGCTGTATGACACTGAATTATCACCACTCGAAATATCGTAAATCCGAGAAACTATTTTCAGTATCAACTAAACTTCGTATATATTTTGAGGCCAAATGATACAATCACCCAGCCACTGATTGTGAGTAGAATTCCATCGTCGGGCACTCGATTTCAGAGTGTCCCCTTTATTCCACCTTCGGGCTGTTTTGATTGTTAAGAGAATGTCAGTTTCGGATCCTTCCATTGGGTACATTATTTGTACGCTTCGTTGAGAATTTACTCTATTCCCCGCGTCTCATGCACTGCTGTCCGCTCTAACTATAGATGGGCAAGTGGAATTTTGTTTTTCCGTACCCAATTTTCGAGAAAAGAGGATTAGATTGGGTTACCCATACCAGGAGGGGCTGATTTGGCGCCGTGCGGCACATTTTGGCGATCCTAATACTGAACGATAAATAAATAGCCGAATGGTGCAGTCTAGGGCATATCGTGGGTTACTTTAGTATCCGTTACTGCGTATGTGGGACTTGGAGGGCCAAGCGAAATGCTATGTTATATGAGAGTATTTACGGTGAGCAGCTCGTTTAGACTAAGTCGCAATTTTGTCGGCAACCTTTGATAATCGTATTACTCTATTTGAATTACGTTGTATTCTGAACATTGATTTGGGTTTTTTAAAAATTTAAACTGGTGCAAAAATGAGTAACACATGTATGTCTCAGAAAAAGGTGTTACAGCGCGGACTCGATTATATGCAGTTTCTGATTTTTTTTCGCTGTATATAATCGAATCCTGTATATAATCGAGTCAAAAAATTTTTTTTTAAATCGTTTTTTTTGCCTGTATTTTTCGTTTTTTGAATAAAAAAGAAGAATTTCATTTTTGATTCATCCCCTTAAAGTTAAAAAACACCTTCCTCATATGAAAAAAATGATTTTATCCAGATTCTCTCAGAAGGTGATAGACGATGATATTTGATGAAAAAAATCCTTCTACGCTTATGTTCGAATTTCAACAATGACAGAGTTATAGAACTTTTTTTTGTTGTTTCGGACTCTGTTGCCTCAAACTGGCTCTACATTAAAAAGCACGCTACGGAAGACGATTCTGTTGCTTCCATTTGAAATATGAGAAAATTTAGCACAGGATATAGTAGTGGAAAATTTAAATTAGTGGATTTTAATAACATTTTGGAAGTGAAAAATTTAAAAGTTAATAATTTTTAATGTGTTATTATCAATTTTATCCTAAAAACCTATATTAAACTAGATTGTTTCTATTAACTAAATTGAAGCTCTCTAACTGTTCTACAATTTGTTCTTTGTCACCCATCTTCTACCTTGCTTAATTTGGCTGCAATATCGATATTAACAATTCCTGGGGAAAATTCAAGCAAAATCTTCAAAAATCACGATTTTTACCCCACTGTACACGTAATAGCCACATAAATTTCACATTAACGTTGAAAGGTTACATATCTTCTTGAAGTAAGTCATATTCGAGATATAAAAAAAATCCAAACTGTATATAATCGAGTCCAAAATTGTATATAATCGAGTTCGACCTGTATTCATTATTCATTTATGATTATTTTGGTCCATTATATTTTCTGCTGTGAGCGAAAATATAATGTATCGAATACCATAACTATCGATTTGACGAATTTTCGGGGAAAAATTCAGTCAACATTCCATGACAACGCACGCTCAGCCTTTCGAAAAAAAAACTTTGTTATAGTTGAGATTTAAAAGATGTCGACTTTTTCATTATATATAGTCCTCTATCAACTTCTGAAATATTTCAGGTCATTTACCCAACAACCTATATGTTTGGTGTCTTATTCTTCCTTATTTAGAGGAAACCTCAAATATTTGAGACATTCGTTGATGATTTTTCTAAATTACACTGGATTCTTTTTTTACGCGATTTGCTCAAAATTCCGCGATTGGCTAGAAATTACGCGATTTTCGATCAGGTCCAAACATTTTTTGCTTGCATACGCAGAAACGCAAGCGCACGCAAAACACACACGTCCCCACACGCGTACAAACACTCGTGCATACTTGCAGACACATGCATAAACACACGCGCACATGCGTGCACACATAAACAAACATTCGCAAGCATGCACAAACACGCGCGCACACAAACGCTCGCACGCAAGAACACGAACGCCTCGTACGCACTACGAACAAAAATATTTTGTCAAAATACATACAGCGCGGACTCGATTATATACAATCTCCGATTTCTTTTCACTGTATATAATCGAATCCTGTTTATAATTGAGTCAAAATTTTTTTTTTTATTTCTTCTTTATGCATATATTTTTCGTTTATTGGAAGTAACAGAAGAATTTAATTTTTGATTCATCCCCTTAAAGTCTGAAAACACATTTCTCACATGAACAAAGTATTTTTTCCAGAATCTCTCAGGAGGTGATAGATGATCATATTTGATGGAAAAAATCCTTCTACGCATATGTTCGAATTTCAACAATGTCAGAGTTATAGAACTTTTTTTTGTTTCGGACTCTGTTGCCTCAAACTGGCTCTACAATAAAAGTACGTTACGTAAGCCGATTCTGTTGCTTTCATTTGAATGACGAAAAAATTTACTACAGGATATAGTAGTTGAACATCTAAATTAGTGTATTTAAATAACATTTTGGAAGTGAAAAATTTAAAAGTTAGTAATTTTCAATGCGTTATTATTAATTTTATCCCAAAAATTAATATCACATTTGATTATTACTATCAATTAAATTAAAGTTCTCAAGCCACTCTACAATTTGTTCTTTGACGCCCAACTTCTATCTTTCATAATTTTGCTGCAATATTGATATAAATAATTCCTGGTGAAAATTCAAGCAAAATCTTCAAAAATCGCGATTTTTACCCCACTGTACTTATAATAGCCACTTAAATATTGCCTCAACGTTAAAGGTTTCATTTTTTCATGAAATAAGTTATGTTTAAACTATAAACTGTATATAATCGAGTCCAAAATTGTATGTATTCGAATCACATATAATCGAGTGTATATATAATCGAGTCCGGCCTGTAATAATTTTTTTACGCGATTTGCTCAGAAATTACGCGATTTTTTTTCGCGCATGCATCTATCGCGTGAAAAAAGAATCCAGTGTACTTTAATCAATGGTTCGTTTTGTGGCGTTCCTAATAAAGAGCTGCGCTAACAGACCTCCCCAGTGAAAGACTATATGAGGCACCAGGCTATACACAGCTCAACAACGAATCGAAGCGTTAGTCATTATTAATTCAATCTTCCATTGTTAAAAACAAAAAAGTTCTCCTCGACGAGTTTCCTCTTTAATGATCTAACGAGCCCGGCGAATGGATAATTTCCCATATAGGTTGAGGATATCCCTCTTCCTTTGAGTTTCTCTCAACTACGAACCTAAGAATCGGTGTGTGTTTGAATGCCTTCGAAAAAGTTCAGCTTTCCTTTTTCCTGAACCATGCCAGCCAATTTCACTTATAGCAAGACGGAAAATTATGACGCTTCCTGATCTGCTATCTATGAGTAACAACGTATTTGAGCATCGTTGATGGGAAACAGTTTCCAGGAGTGAAAGTGAGACTGAAGAGCACAACAACTCTCGAGGCAATCATCAACGATTTTTGTCACCACGAAGACGCGGACCGAAGAAAGAAATAGAGTTACCGGGAAGTGGGGATGTGCTATGATTGTTTGTGTTGTGAGAACAGAAGTGGCCCAAAGAGAATCTTAGAATAACGAGTGTTCTTCAATAAAAAAGCAACCTCATAAACTCAAGTCAGGGATCGTTAACGGGAAGATTACTCGAAAATGTGCGAATCGCAACGACTAGAGAGAACCCTTTTTGCAGCAACCTTAGAGAGGCTTAGAGTGGGTTTGCTCTCGACGGAGGCGTTTAGTGCTAATTGAATTTTCCCGTTTCATAGGGAAAACTGTTATCGGGCTGCGCTTATCGTGCTCTATCATCAGATCTAAATTAACTAACATCGCAAGGCGGTAGTCTCTTAGCGGTAATTATTCAACACACCTACGGTGGGATACAGAGCACAAAGTCAGCCGAATTCATTGCTAATGTAATAGCCATTAGTTAAGTGATGGGCGAAGCCCTTTGCAAACAAAATTTGTTAAAAGATTGCTGATTCACTCACAATGTTTCATAACTATAGACACATTTTTGTGGAGCTTCCAAAGAGTCTGTTTATTCTTCGACTCACATCTTTGGAGCTGGAAGTTTGTTGGTTTGGAGAGAATTCTCTCAAAAAGGACTGGTTACTTTTTTCTATCAACGCGAATGAACAGACAGAAGTAAGGGTAGTGGGGGAATTACGGACATGTTAACACTTTGCAGACCGCTCACAAGATTTCTAGTGTTTCGCGTTCCGTCTGTTACGGATGGAACACGAAATAACGCGTGTTTTCTACACTTGATGGTTAAATCCATGGTCTGCCAAGAATCTCACAAGGCCTACCGATGATTCGCCTTCATCTCATCCACACCGAAGGAAACGATCTCATTCGTAGCATGAGATCAAATGAAGTGTACAAGTTTGCCCCAAAACGTGCGATCCTTAATGTGTTAAGAAGTACTTCGATCGTGTCATTGGAAACTCACGTCACTCGAAACTTAAATGCAGTTTCTTGCAATACAATATAATGTTTTTCGAATTAAACGGTAAAAAGTTTCACAAAAAAGGTCTTTCCCAATGTTTTCTACTGAAATTACAATAAACCGAAAAGTATAATATTTTTTATGATGCGGGTAATATACGAAGTGTGGAAGTTTATCGCTAGCGAGATGGATAATTTTATTCATCTAAGGACGAAATTATTTCGAATGTTCGTTAAATGTGGAAAACACAACATTATCTCTATTAACGGACGTATCCTCAACTACAGCAGTCGTTCGCTAACTGGGCCTACTTTACCTGGACTGCTTTTCAACAGAGCGTGCGTTAACTAGACTGCAGCCCATTTATGTATCATTAGTAGGCGTCATATTCAATTTGAAGTTTGGCTTTTGTTGTTTTGCAGCCCAAGTGGAATCCGATAGTTTTACTTTTGGCAGTTTTTGATTCCTTGATGGTATCTTGACTATACATTGACTATCGAAATTTCCGAAAAGGTTAGTTCTACGAGTCCCCTTTAATTGGAGTTTGAGAAATCCCATAAGCCCATGTTTCCAATTATCACTGCACTGCGATGGATATACAATTTCATTCATTGTTTGCCGATGCCGTAAGAAGCATGCTTAATTCAACTTAATCGGAATGTCTTCTGATTCGGATTGCAGCAGGGGACAGCAGAATACAAAGCGGAAGTCATGAAAAGGGCAAGAATCATTGAAAAGGCATACCAAAATAAGTAGAAAGAGGTTCGAATCGCGCCACTGTCGGGTTGGTAATTCGTTCGACAGACCTGGAGCTATAGGGGTAGTGGGGGTAAAGTGATCACCTGCTTGTTTGGTGGTATAACTATTGATTATTGACACCATATTGTTAGTCTTCTTATGTTTGAGGAATTTCATGACTTTTGAGTCACTCTGCACTACAGTGGAGCTGTCGCATGTCAATATATAAATAAAAACAAAAAACGCTCTCTCGGTAGCCATTCGGCCGTAGTTTTGTGCGTTTCGAATTTAAGGAATTTCTAGTGAAATTTAGTTTATTTCACCTGATATATGCGACAAACCAACAGTCTGGACGACTGTTGGGGAAAAAGAAATGTCGTATATTGTCAATATATGGCAACACTTAAACATATCTTGTGTTGTACTTATCGCATCGGGTCATACTATACGGCTATTTGAAGACGACAATCTGTGCTACAAGTGTCGTTTTGACAGTGTTGTGATTGTCATTTTCAGTCTCAAGTTATAGCGCGTCAAAGATGGAGTCCACCAAGCAAGAAATTCGCCATATTTTATGTTTTTACTACCTGCGAGGTAAAACTGCAACGAAGGCGGCCGAAAAAAATCGTGTGGTTTATGGACCCAATACTGTAACGATTCGCACAGCACAACGTTGGTCTGATCGATTTCGTTTTGGTGTAGTGGCTGTCGAAGATACCCCCCGTACTGATAGGCCAATCGTCGTGGAAACCGATTAAATCGTTGAAATCATCCAAGTAGACCGACATGTGAGCACTGGCTCGATTGGCCAGGAACTGGGTATAGACCATAAAACCGTTTGGAACCATTTGCAGAAGATTGGATTCCAAAAAAAGCTGGATGTATGGGTACCACACGAGTTGACACAAAAAAATCTTTTAGACCGAATGAACGCCTGCGATGCACTGCTGAAACGAAACAAACTCGACCCATTTTTGAAGAAGATGGTTACTGGTGATGAAAAGTGGATCACGTACGACAACCTAAAGCGAAAAAAGTCATGGTCGAAGCGCGGCGAGCGCGGCTTTCTGGATTGACGGCCAGAAAGGTTTTGCTGTGTGTTTGGTGGGATTGGAAGGGAATCATCCACTATGAGCTGCTCAACTATGGCCAGACCCTCAACTCGGTTCTCTACTGTGAGCAGCTTGACCGTTTGAAGCAGGCAATTGACCAGAAGCGGCCAGAAATGATCAATAGGAATGGTGGTGTTTTCCACCAGGACAACGCTCGGTCTTACACATCTTTGATGATCCGCCAGAAGCTACGGGCGCTCGGATGGGATGTCCTATTGCACCCATCGTATAGTCCGGACCTGGCTCCAAGTGATTATCATGGCCTCAAAAGAGGCTTGCGAAAACTGGCTGTTTGAGTTTTTGGCAAGTAAGGAGGGGGGATAATGAAGTTGCCTTCTAAATGGCAACAAGTTTGCGAACAAAGCGGCGCATATTTGACCCAAATTGGATAATTTTAAGTATTGTAAATAAAGCATCAAATTTCGATCAGAAATACGACATTTCTTATTCCCCAATCCAATATTTTTTTCAAATCAGTGATTATTTCGCATATTTCGCATTTCGTTGTTTGGGGGGCAAAGTGGTCAGTGGAGGATTACTACTGACAATGTTCTGTAGCTGATATACCTTATCACCTTCTGCTCTTAAAGAAGTCCCTTGTAATTATTAACCCAGGAAAATATGCCATCTCAACCAAAACCAAGCCTCATTATGAAAAACATTATGTGCTTTCTACTACGTTTTTGTACGTATGAGGAAATTTCAATTACGATTCTAGGTGAATAGGCCTAGCTCATTTCATACATGTACCTACTATTTCAATAAAGATTAAAACAAATTTGGCAAGAACACACGCAGAAATCTATCTTTTCTAGCGTGACCTTTCAACCTTTTTCCTAATAATGAAAATGTACTATTTTCAATTTTCATAATAAAAACCGCTTACTATCTTGAACTACAATAAATTGAGCTACAATATTCTTCGAAGAACGTGATTTGTATTGGTATGTGAACACAGGAAATGGGCATGTTCCTTAGGGTGACCACATTCCTCCCAGTTCCCCTAAGCGTATCGTTGTGCTTGCCTTCCCACACAATGCACAATTGGATGCTTCGGAAAGGCATAGTAAGCCTCTCATTTAAGAACTGTTGAACTGTTGCACGAAGAACACTAAGCAGAGTGACAGACAAAACCTCCTAGTACTATGTACTTCTCATATATTATGTACCGCAAAAAGTATTTTAAAATATCCTCTATCTCCCTCCATAACGTATTTTTGTATTCCTTATGTATTAAGAGTCAAACAAATAATACTTATCCGAATCCCCCTCACCCCTCCCTCCTTCAATGCAGAATATAACTTATAAACATCCCCATTCTTACTTGGAATGAGCATTATGAACATTAAGAGTACATAAAATTAAATTGATTCACTTCAAAACCGCTAAATATGCCGTTAATTTATCGTTCGTTTGAGAAACCCCCTAAATCCACCAACTTCAAAGCGTTATATTTTGAGCTTAACCCTTAGAGTACGGAGTCTATTTTATAACATCACTAAAGTACCCCACACAAAAATTGTTTTGTTTTGTTTATATGTTGGCATATTAATATTACAAAGACTTAGTAAATTAAAACTATAAAAATAGATTATAAACGGTCAGTGCGGTCTTGAGGCTTGAAAAAATAAATAAATAAACATTATGTATTTTATTAAAACGGATGATATATTTATGTCATCCGTTTTACGTTTCACGTACTTCTGTAAGCTAATTAAATAACCGATGTGATAAAATTCCAGATCCTTGTGTTTGACGTATACGGATTCGTTTTCGACTAACGAACTTCCGGACGATACGGGTCGTCTGCGATCGATTCACAAGTTTGCAGTGGGTTTGGTGTGCACCATGGGATACTGCGGATGCACCCAGTAGCGGTCAGACGTTCGGGTTGACTCCCGCCCTTTCTTAGTGGATTCTGACTCCTATGAATTTAATCGTCCGTTACTGGAATCTGCAATCAAGGTCCTACACAAGCCGCCTGATGAATATGCCATGATAAATAATGATGCAATGCACGATAGAAGAGTTTGTAGATGAATTTCCATCATTTCCTCTTAGCAATGTTTTAAACGGAACACTTGAAATAAAAATCGTATTGTTTTTTTTTAATATCTATACAAATTTTGGAAGCATAAAGAAACTACAGAAATAATTGACAACACTGATTTAATCGTTGACCTACCGAAACGAGCTAAGCAACTAGACTCGTTCCGTTCACCGACCGCTCCACAAACGAAATAGCCGAGAAACCCAAGTTCGGTTTAATTAGACCTCTGGTTATGCCAGGTGGCTGTAATTTGATTTCGCCTGTAGTACCTCATTGTATTTTTTCGGAACTCAGAGCCCTTTGTAAGCGAGTCTGTTCAAACCCTCGCCATGTTCATAAACTAATAGCTCTCTACATATTTTATAGCATATATTTATTCATTTATTTTATTATTTTCCTCTTCAACTTTTTTTTCACTAAACGTTACAAGGTTATATCTATGATAAAACTGCAAGTAGACGTAGACGAAGAAATTGCATCTGAATGAATTCACAATGAATAATTAAATTGAGTTATTGGAAGATTGCTGAATATTCTTCTTTAGAGTTTGAGAGTGGATGAGTATATGTTTTTAACTACAACAAAAAACATAAACTTCAGCGTGGATTGCGTGGCTTTGTACAAGTAATTGAAGATGGTTGATACATGATTTATTCTTGTTCTCGTAATGACGCCACAGACGATTTTATATTTGCTCCTCTACCACCATTATATATCATTGACAACGTATAAAATCAACAACGCTTACGTGCGATTCAATCGTACACAAACACTTAGGTATGGTAATGGTATGAAAACCAAAGATGTACGGAATCCGTAAAAGCCTACGCACTATCTATACAAAGCTTTTCTTAACGTTGACGTTAACTCAATATTAACTTAACCAGAATGATTCTTTTCAGCGATATCCACAGCTAACGCTTCCATATTGAATCTTGTCGCAATCGAGCGGTCCTCCAGAATCTTCGGTGCAAGTATCAATTCCTTATAGTAAAAATACTCAGTTCAAATTATAACCCCACTAACTCGAATCGACGATCGATTGCGGTATTCGTGATCGTTCAATATCGGTACACCCAAACTAGCGTTATCAGAAAGCTTTTCATTCTCGACAGAAAACATGCCATTTTATGCCTTGAAGCGTCAAATAGGCGAATAATGTCATCTGTCCCCCAACGCTTTAAAATGTTTGTATGTATGGAAGCAGACATCTCTTTCTTTTTACTTTTTTCGTCTTTTTTGGGATTGCACATAAAAAAAAGTCCAAACGACATCAAAGGGGGTCGAACCAAGGCCGGCTGGAATGATAAGCTGTTTTACACGACCACGCTATCCACATAGCTAATGATGCTGTTGCACATAAGCGTGATAATATTACATTTCATTACAAATTAAAGGTGGAAAGTGTTTTCTAATTTTACTCTTAGAAAACACTTTCCAGCATGAAGGAGAACTATATCCATCTCGTTCTGGCCCGTGTACATATGTGGTGAAGTAATGCGTACTTATTTGATACGTGTCTTTTGTTTCGCTCGCTCGTATTAATGTTATATTGCTGCACCATATATATTATACAAATGCTTACCAGTGTCATGACATTTTCTGTTATGTTACGTCTCATTTAATGTAATAAATCGGGATGACAAAACATGTGCTAAAAATTAATTTTGGGTGTAAGTAGGAACGTATATGACGGTAGTCCGTTCCGTTTGTTACAATTTTACGTCACAATTTCGTTAAAACTACATAGGTGATTGCATGTCATCGCTTGTTTATTTTTTAATATTGATAGTTAATTTTTGAATATTGTTGCTTCAAGGATGGACGACTGTACTTCGAACTTATTAGCTGCCTCCTTCTCAGCTGTTTCGTGTCGCTAAAACACGGCAGTCTGCCGAGGTTGGTTGGCTGTCAATTAAGTAGTTCATGATATTCGCGAAGGTTCTAACAGCAGTTTCGACGTTGTCCAAGTCCAAAATTTCATTCCAGTCAATATTTAGAAGCACATTAAATTTATTGGCATATTTAGCATTCGATTATGCTATTATTTGACCGTTGAAAGTAATTCAGAGTTAATGTCATACAATGAATTCTGCTGCTACTGTAAATATTGGGAAAACATGAACAGTGTGATTGTAATTGTAATTTCTGCGAACACTATGAAATATTTTACTCGAATTGGTTTTTAGAATTAGTTTTCGAAATTAGCTGCAAGAAAAACAGATGTATTATTTCCGCAGGATTCATAGGAATCGATTGACACAAATGTTTTCTTCCGTTCATAAAAACACATACCTGCGTATCCGAAGAGCAGCCCGAGTAGCGGCAGAACCAGGTAACTCTTGTTGATCATTTTCTCCGGCTAGGATTCACTTCACTACGATAGCAGCAGCGCTAGATAATTTTTTCTCAATAACACTTGTGCTTGAAGATCTTGATTCTTGGTAGTGGGTGTTTTAACTACTTAATTACTCGTACTATGGGGCCAAACAATTCTTCGAATTCCGAACTGGTTTTTTTTTTGTTTTTGTTTTGAAAATTTTTACATACAAAACCTATCTAACGATGCGCCGAGGTGCTATGTACAAATGGGATTATCTTTAGGGAGACTCACTTGCATTCTGTTCAATTATTTACACTCATACAATTCAATCACTTTTTTTCTTGCGTGTTTGTTAGCTGACTTTTTCTCACCGCTGCTAAACTGCTGCTAAACTAACTTCTAGCTTTTCCTTGCAACTGTTGTATATATTATTTATTCCATCAGAAGGTCGACTGGTAGCTATCGGACGGCTTTCGCTGGTTGAATAGGGTTAAGGTGTGAACAGTTGGTTCGTTCATAGTCCGCACTACGGTAAGAGACAATGAGAAAAAAGACAAAAAGGAATTTTAAAATGATAATGATTGGTGATTTTAGAACAGTTCATCAATAATTGTATAGCTTTTATTTTATTGATTTAAAAGTAATTGTTTCACTATTTTTATTTATGTATTTTTAACTATCACTCCTGCGGATGAATCAATTTCTGAGAGATTTTTTTCACCATCTTTCATCAATTATCCGTTTTACGCTCCTACTAACACTGTTGCGTGGAAATGGATGCCCATTCTTATTTAATTTCAGCTTTTCGAATGACATCTCTGACAGTGAAATCTAAAATGACAGACCGAGACTAAAAGTTGCCGTGAACCGGTCAGCACCTGTATTCATTGATATTCGAAGCACGTTTTGTTTATCGCAGCTGTACTTGTGAAGGCGCCACCAATCGTTGGAATCCTAACAAGATTTATTGGGGGTGGTGGACATGAGGATGGTTACATTTTCAACAGGAACGCTCTGACGTTTTGACTCGAGCTCTGACGCAAGCAAACTAGGGAAGTTTTGTGGCCTGAAGCTGTGTGATTCATATCGGGATTACAGTATCTGTTTCACGGTGGAGACGGTGAGTGGATATCAAAACTCAAACCACCCATTGAGAGGCTGTGACATTTTGGTTCATTTCCGATAGCAAAAGTGTGATAGCTTAAGTTTGAAATACACGGACGACGATACTGGGGTATCGACACTGAATGACATTTATTTTGAGAATTTGTACTAACTAACACATACTTCATTGCAAAATGGCAATAATAAAAAGGACTTACATAGGCTTAAACATACACCCAACATTTACACGACACTATATACTGATGGTCTCCGATATCCCTAAAACGCAAGATGAAAAGTAAGCATGATATTTCTCCTTTAACTTTCCCGAACTAAGTTGAACCTATTCATAACATTTCTATTTCAATGCGTGCAATTCATTACTTCCACGTTAAAATTCATCAAGATTATTACTTATTATTCAAGAGGCGATCTGCTTTTTCTCCTTTTCTAAATTTGGCGATGCTATACCCCCACCGAAATTTCTGTCGCTTGTTGTTACAATTCTTGTTTTTTTAACACACCTGAGACGGTTGAGCAAACTTAAATAACAAAAGGAAACATTTTTCCTGAATTTTTGAAAGTCTCGTTAGAAAGTTTCAGTCCACTAAAAACAAGGATTACCAGCTAAGCTAAACTTGTTTTCGCTGATCTAATGTGTACTTACACTTACACTTACACTTACACACACACACAACTTACAAAACATTTTGAAAAAAAACAAACAATATTAGTAAAATACGACCCAATCCTTTCTTCAATTTAATGAATACCAATCATTGCCCGCGACGAAAGAAGTTTCCCACAAGCACAGCAAACTCCTGTGTGAATGAAAACAAAATCAGAAGCCAGAATATTTAGGATTTCCTTTGAGACTGTTCTATGAAAACCAATATTTTGATGCTAGATAATAAACGATGTTTCATGCGAAGCCAGAAGGTGTCATGAACAAATGAAGAAACAACAAAGAAACGAGTTGGCTGGATTCACAATAATCATGAATTGAGAATAAAAATGTCCCGATTGCTTCCAGCCGCCAAAAGTGAGGCACTCTGTGTGGGCTGTGCTGTGTAATGTGTGTTATGTATGGCAGATCGTTGAGATTTCGATTTATATTTGTCTAATATATGTTCTCAGAATTTATTTCGCTTCGCAGAAGATTTGGTGTACTTTAGGATTTCAAGAATTCTATCCATATCATTTAATTGGATGAAGATACTACATTCGGTAAAAAACGATTTTCTCATTACTGGCATAACTCATAATGTGAATATATACAATTAGCTCTGCGAAATTATTGACACATCAATAAATGAAAAACAGGTAAAAAGAAAAATGTGCCGTTGAAATAATATTTCATCTAAGAAAACATTGTTACATCAATTAATAAGTCTACATTTTTTGACAGAATGGTTAAATAAATTATAATACCCATGTGAATTCAATGTAATTAAATTACACTTTTTTTTATTGATAAGATGGATACATTGTATACATTGTATTCGCGCAAGAAAGACTCCTTTTTTGTGGACACATCGTTTTCAGGTATGGTAATTATGATTTCATTCATTATTATTATTTCTTTCATTCCGGCTAATCCATGTAGCATGTGGACTTAACGTAGCCTGATGGGGAAATGTTATACATGCGATGTAACCTAATATATTTATTCAAACATGGCTCAAGAGGCTAAATTCTTGCAGAACGATTCAAATAGATTGATTTTCGTATTGAAGCTGAATAATTTGTAGATACAGTATTGGGATACATCTTTCAATGGTTTCTATTTAAAAAAAAACAGTATGTCGGACTCTCCATTGAATTCTGGCTGGAAAAAATCACTAAATGAATCTATTTTTCCAACAACTGACAAAAGGCAAAGTCATTAAACTCATAGCCGCTGATGAAATTCTAATGAAGGTCACTTTGATGACTGGTTGTTATCGCCGGTTGAACGTTGACCTTCATGTTGTTAGTTGTTTCGCCAGATAATTGGACCAAATAAAGGTTGAGCATTTTCTCCCTACCATGGCAACTTTTAACCTGCAACAAAAAGTGATTATACCCAGCAGTCATTTTGTTTTATTGAACGTTGAATAACCAGCTACGTTTTCCAACGTATTTCATTTGCCTGATTGTGATGGCTGGCCTGGAACCGGAGATTGTTTTCCTGCCAATCCCAGTGTTGCCGTTGGTGAATATAAATAGTGTTTTCAATCGATTATAAATTTATAATAGCGTTTTTGTGCACTCATTATTTCGCGATTCTTTCTATACGCTACTGGCCAAATCGTTTTAAATTTTAAACAAATGGTTATTTCGCACAGACAAGCTCCCAACACTATAATTCAGGGGTTTTGCAAGCAATGACAATTGCTGTTTTGAGAGGGAAGAGGGACGTTTAATCGGGCATGATGTAACCCACGTAGGATTGTGAATTGCTGTATTTTTCCGATAGTAAAATTTATTATAAATTTTCTCATTTTTCCCACACAACGGAATTTATAATACAGCAGATCACAACAGATGCTCAACAGAAGTCATTATGGAGGCGACTGTTATCTAGCATGAATTCAATATTTGAGTTCTATCGTTTCGCTTGTTGAGTTTATAAAATTTTAGACTGTTATAATTTTTTTTATAACTATTAGACTGTTATAAAATCATTTATGTATATCTTCACGCCTGCCTGTTATTTCATATTGTCATTCAGAAAACATTGTTTATTAATATTAACGACATGTTTAGTAATATACAAGTTTAGTAAACTTCTTGATACCTTCCATGATCTAATGGCTAATCATACGAGGTTTGGTTGTAAAAATACAAACATGCATGCAGAGCGCGAACGAAGTGTTTGGAAGGATTGGGCACGTGGAAAATTTGATTTGGAGCATTCTCCTTTATTTATCACTAGCTGACCCGGCAAACTTCGTCCCGCCCAAAATTTGTTTTTTGTTATCAATACCTTCAAACATTCACGTTTTCTTACTAAGCGCAAGTTAGTGAGTCCAATCGCAGAACTGTTCATTGATTGATCCTTTAATTGACCCTGTTGAATTTACCTTTTACTAAAATTTCCTAGTACTTCTCCCAAAACTCATCATTATAATGTCAGATTATTTTCAGACACAATTCTCATTCAAGATTTTTCAACCAAATAACATGTTTCTCCGTTACATGGAATAAATTTTTTATACAGAAAATATGATAGAATAAAGACAGACTCCTCTCCTCTTCTCCCCTTAGAGAGGGGGGGGGGGGTGGTGTAGTGTCTATTCACCATAGAAACATTTATTACGCCCTAAAACCACCTCATGCCAAATTTGGTCTCATTGGCTTGATTAATTCTCGAGGAATGCAGAAATTTGAGTTTCATTTGTATGGCAGCCCCCCTTGGCGAGGGGGATGGAGTGTCTAACCACCATAGAAACATTTATTGCGCCCTTAAACCTCCATATACCTAATCATATACCTAATTTGGTTTCGTTTGCTTGATTAATTATGGATTAATGCAGCAATTTGGGTTTCATTTGTATGGCAGCCCCCCCCTAAGAGAGGGGGAGGTGTATCTAACCACCATAAAATCATTTATTGCACTCTAAAACCTTCAGATGCCTAATTTGTTTGCATTTGCTTGAATAATTCTCGAGTATTGTAGGAATTTGTATTTCATTTGTATTGCAGCCCCCCTTTAGAGAGGGGGGTGGAGTGTCTAACCACCATAGAAACAGTTATTGTACCCTAAAACCTTCACATGCCAAATTTCGTTTCATTTGTTTGATTAATTCTCGAGTAATGTAGAAATTTGTGTTTCATTTGTGTGGCAACCCCTTCCTTAGAGAGGGGGTGGAGTGTCTAACCATCATGGAAATATTAATGGCACCCTAAAACCTCCAGATGCTCAATTTGGTTGCATTTACTTGATTAACTGCTGCCACTATGTCAGGACTGCCAAGAAGAATTCATAACTAACCTTCGCATGAAGTCGCTTGTGAAGCCACTAAAATCAATCAACGAAAACATTGGCATGACACTCGAAGCCAATCATAAATTACTAAACAACTTCAAATCGCTCAGTGCAACACACGATGAAACCCTCTCGAACATAGAAGAAATGCTGCAAGATATAAAAAAGAGCGTCTCGCAAGTCTTCAGCAACACAAAAACCAGCACTGCGGAAATCAAAAATGCCATAACATCGCTATTAGAAATAGCCCCAACGGACAACAGCGCAGCAGTAGAATCAGCAGCGAAATTAGCGGCATCAGTCGCAGTTGCAGAAATGGAAATAAAACATTCAACAACAACAAACTCCATCGACCTTCTGCCCCAATTATTCGAGTCCCTAAAAACTGACTTGACAGACTCGCACATCACACTGGCGTGCGAAGTAAAAACACAAATGGAAGAAATGGCAAGTGCTTTGTCTTCCTCTAGTGTCTCCCATACTATCAAGCCAACTGTAAGCTTAGAAGAGGAACTATCTGAAAGCCGCGCATCCATCAAAATAGTTCATACGAAGGAAGACCACACTTCTCCAGGATGGCGCCGCTTTGACCATAAATGGCATTGGAAACCGGACTGGTCGGAATTCGATGCCAAACAACGAATTCGTAGGCTTCAAGAAAAAGCAGCCGACAAAGCAAAACTCAACAGAAAGCGAAGAAAGCAAACTGCACGCAACAACAGCCAGCACATTCGCAACAATGCGAATAACAAAAATCAACACAGACGCGCCGATAAATCGGATAAGGAACTGCTGGCCTCAGCAAAAGTGCAGTTTGCTGGCCCACCATCAAATACCGACCATCCAATTGCTGGCCTCTCGGTCCCGAAATACATCAATTTCAGGAAGGGCGAAACAATCAACCCGTACCGAGCAGAAAATCAGCCGCATTACAACAGCACCCAATCAACGTCAAACGCAAATTCCACTCCGCTAACACTTGTGGAATCGAATTCAGCACCTGGAGAAGGCTCTCCTCTTCTGGACCCAATGCGACCTCCTATAATAAGAATTACGGAGCAATCTGCTGCCGGCGACAGACGCTTTTTGAAGGCACGCCTACGGGACTCGAAAATAATGGACACAGTGAGGACGTATCTGTCCTTCCTCCACGACCAAACAACGGCTGTTTGTATTCGTGGAATTACAAGAACTAGTGCATCAGTAATGCTCGCAGCTGAAGGTCTACCAACAGACACAAACCTTTTGCGTGAAATTTTCCTGGAAGTACACGAAGAGCTGGGAGTTTCACGCATTGACGCCTTGGCAGACCTCACATCACACCGAGCATTCCTGTCCAGTGAACACACGCAACGGCTACAACATGCTAGGGAAGCATCTACAAAGTTCTACAGTCCGCTAAATTTTCAACGACGTTGACGCGCCCCTTAGAGGGAAATAGTAGTCGAAAAAATCAAAACAGTAATGTAAGTAGAATTAGTCTTTCAAAAACTTCTCCGCCTTCTCAACAGAATGCGACTGAAATTTTGATATACTGTCAAAACTTCAATCGCATGAAAAGCCCAGCAAAAATGAAGGAAATTCATCAAAATCTTTTACCCGCTTCTTTCAATGTAATTCTTGCAACTGAAACTAGCTGGGACGAAAGCGTAAGAAGCGAAGAAGTTTTTGGAAATAATTTTAACGTATTCCGGCACGACCGCAACTTATCGTTATCTCAGAAGAAGTCTGGAGGAGGGGTCCTCATTGCCATTAATGCAAATTTCACTTCTGAGGAACTTATAACCGAAAAACATAAAGAATTTGAGCATGTATGGGCAAAATTATCTATAGCTGGCGAAGTACACATATTTGCTTCTGTGTATTTCCCACCCGAACATGCAAATAAAAAGTCGTATGAATTATTTTTTCAGACGGCAAATCGAATTGCAGAAACACTAGAACCAGAAGTGAAATTGCATATCTATGGCGACTTCAATCAAAATAAAGTAGACTTCATTCCCGATAATGATAATGAATGCATTCTACTCCCAGTCGTCGGGGAAAATGAAACCCTACAATATATATTTGACGAAATTGCACATCTCGGTCTTAACCAAATAAATCATGTAAAAAATTTCCAAAAATATTATCTAGACCTATTATTCACTAACATCACCGACGACTTTTGTGTGAATGAGTCCATGACTCCTCTTTGGAAAAATGAAAAATTTCACACAGCAATTGAATACTCAATCTTTATACATAATAGACAATTGCCCATCGACTGGGAGTATGAAGAAGTACCGGAATATAACAAGACGAACTTTGAAGCAATCAAATTTAGCCTACAAGCCATAGAATGGCAAACTTTATTAAACAGCGAACGAGATGTCAACTTAACTGTACATATTCTTCACGAAATTCTGAATAACATAATATCAGAATTTGTGCCGAAGAAAAGAAGACGAAGAAATTCAACCAGCAAATATCCTATTTGGTTTAACGTTCAAATAAGAAATCTAAAGAACAAAAAACAAAAAGCACATAAAAAATACAAAATAGACAAAAGTCATCAAAATTTGCTTGAATATCAAAATATTTCCCAAAAATTAAATTTTGCAATTAAAAGTGCACACGAAGAGTACAATAGAAAGGTCGAAACTGAAGTCAAATCATGCCCGAAGAAATTCTTTAATTACGTAAAGTCTAAGCTCAAAAGCAATAACTTCCCATCGCAGATGCATCTCGATGAGGATGTGAGGAATTCTTCGAACGAAATTTGTAATCTCTTTTTGCAAATTTCTTTCAGGAAGTATATACCACATTTTCCGAAGAAAATCGCGATCGGAACTACTTTTCATTTTTACCGGATTATCCAAATGACATATCGGTGAACTATCTTTCACAACAGGAAATATGCCATGCACTAAAAAAATTAGACGGAACAAAAGGACCAGGACCTGACGGAATAGCACCTATATTCCTAAAGAACCTGGCTGAGGAACTCACCCTTCCCTTACATTGCATTTTCAATATGTCACTACAAACTGGAATATTCCCAGAAAAATGGAAACAATCTTTTTTGGTACCTATCTTTAAATCAGGCGCTAAATCTGACGTACGTAATTATCGTGGAATTGCCATTATCTCTTGCATTCCTAAACTATTCGAAGCAATAGTCAACGAAAAAGTCTTCCAACAAGTAAAGAATAGAATTACGTGTATGCAACATGGCTTCTTCAAAGGCCGTTCAACTGCAACTAATCTGTTGGCTTTTGTGACTTTTATTTTGAATGCAATGGAAAATGGCAAACACGTAGAAACTCTTTACACTGACTTCAGTAAAGCATTTGACCGCATCGACATTCCATTACTACTCTTCAAATTGCAGAAAATAGGAATGGAACAAAGACTCCTAAACTGGCTCAATTCTTATCTAACAAACCGTGAACAAATTGTTCATTTTCAAAATTCTCTTTCAAATCCAGTAAAAGTCACATCGGGAGTCCCACAAGGCTCTCATCTTGGTCCTCTTCTTTTCATTCTGTACGTTAATGACATCTCCTTCGTTCTCAAGCGTATCAATGTACTTGTGTATGCCGACGACATGAAGCTTTTCGCGGAAATTGGAAATGAAAACGACATCGAAGCATTTCGAAACGAAATACATGTATTCCATACTTGGTGTGATAAAAATCTACTAACACTGAATGTGAAAAAGTGCAACTCTATAACATTTAGCAGAAAAAAACATGTACCAAATATTGTAATATGTCTTGGAAATCAAAATGTAGAAAAATGTGAAATAGTTAGAGATCTAGGCGTCGTCCTGGACTGTAAACTCACATTCATAGAACACTACAACTCTGTAATAAATAAGGCGAATAGTGTGTTAAGTTTTGTCAAACGCTTCTCACATAACTTCCAGGACCCATACACAATAAAGCTTTTATATATTACATATGTAAGGACTATTCTGGAATACTGTAACATCGTTTGGAACCCGTATATGGTCGTACATGAAGAACGCATTGAGTCAGTCCAGAAACAGTTTCTTCTATTTGCACTTCGTAAACTCAACTGGACCTCATTTCCACTTCCTTCATATGAAGCACGTTGCATGCTCATAAACATCCAAACACTAAAAGAACGCCGTGAATTCGCAATGCTTTCTTTTGTTAATGACCTAATTTCGCAACGAGTACAGTCAGCTGAATTACTAGAAAAACTAAATTTCTATGTACCTGGGCGTCAACTAAGAACGCGAAATTTGTTTCTAACCAAAACATCCAGAACAAATTATGCAAATAACGCCCCTATCAATCGCATGATGCGCATATACAATCAGCACTGCGAAATAATTGACACAACAATGAATAAAAAACAGCTAAAAAGAAACATGTACCGCAAAAATAATATTTAACCTAAGAAAACATTGTAACATTAGTGTATAAGTGTGTAGTCTACATTTGTTTGACGAAATGAATAAATAAATAAATTCTCGAGTAATGTAGAAATTTGTGTTCCATTTGTATGGCAGCCCCCCTTAAGGAGGGGGGTGGAGAGTCTTACCACCATGAAAACATTTATTGCACCCTAAAACCCCAATATGCCTAATTTGGTTTCATTTGCTTGATTAATTCCCGAGTAATGTAGAAATTTGTGTTTAATTTGTATGGCAGCTCCCCCTTAAGGAGGGGGGTGGAGAGTCTTACCACCATGAAAACATTTATTGCACCCTAAAACCCCAATGTGCTCAATTTGGTTGCATTTACTTGATTAATTCTCGAGTAATGTAGAAATTTGTGTTCCATTTGTATGGCAGCCCCCCCTTAAGGAGGGGGGTGGAGAGTATTACCACCATGAAAACATTTATTGCACTCTAAAACCCTAATATGCCTAATTTGGTTTCATTTGCTTGATTAATTCCCGAGTAATGTAGAAATTTGTGTTTAATTTGTATGGCAGCTCCCACTTAGAGAGGGGGGAGGGGTCTCAAACTGTCACGAAAACCTTCCCCGGCCCCAAAAACCCCTAAATACCAATTTCCATGTTGATCGGTTCAGTAGTTACAGACAGACAGACAGACAGAAATCCATTTATATATATATATATATATATATATATATATATATATATATATATATATATATATATATATATATATATATATATATATATATATATATATATATATATATATTGGCCGTGGAGCTGCCGGCCTAGAATAGCACTTCGGGTCTACGTCCCTGTCCCTGTCGTAGAAGGCGACTAATCGGGTGACAACGCGAGTAAGGGCGCGGTAAAGCCTATGGAGAATGCACGGGGGAAATACCGTGTACAGGAGCAACGAGAGGAGTGCCGAGCACATCAGGATCGAAGCCAGTAAGATCCTGATTACGACATACTGGTATGACATGGAAAACGGACAAGACACGAAAACGGATAACATGCGATGCTAAAAGCCGACAGTCGTGCTATTCTGCTCCCTGAGTAAGGAAGGGTGACACCTACCTGAAATGGCGTGTGGGTTAATAGTACGGTTGCCCCCGTCCCGGTAACAACTTGGCAAGTCTTCGGGTACGTTCGATGCTCGTCTAGGCCTTGGCACTAGGTACTAGGCATCAGATGTCACATTCCTGACTTGCGCTGATCCGGCTCTGAACACGGTCCCCATGAAGGACCGTGTCAACCCCTGCATGGCCTCACTGCTTGCATAGATAACCATGGGATCACAAAAAGGCGACTATGTACAACGAGCGGAGATAGCGGCCCGAAGTTGGGACCCAACCAAAATGGAGACAACCTACAAAACCAACGAAGAACGAAGAGAGAGTATGATGGATACAGGTGACCAAGCCAACGCGTTCATTCGTAGTAAAAAGCTTCTGCGATCGCCAATACTCAAACAAGTGGAAACACCAGGCCCTAGCGGCAGTAATGGAGGAATACCTGAGACCCAGAAAAGTCGGGGGATCAATCCCCTGTTCCTGCCAAAGTCCAGCGGTAGTTTAACCCAGGAAGGAGGGCTGACTGGAGAGAGCATCCTGAGCACGATCATGTTGAGGGTCAAAGAACTCGACACCTTCGTGCAGGACAAACCCAACGTGCATAAGGAGATCAAGACCAGGATGTCGGGTATAAGATCTCTCTTGGGACGAGCTTTGAAGGAGCACGATGGACTCGTCGAAAGGACGAAAACTGCCGAGAAGGCACTCGCAGAAGCGTTGCAAAGAGCTGCAGCTGGACAGGTGACGCCAAAGATTCGTCGAAACCGTTCGGAAAAAAGAAAAAAGGATTCACCAGCAGAAGAAGAAATGTTCAAAAAACGCAAGGACGATCACGACAACGATGATCAAGACGATAGTGCCGCCCAGGGCGACAGCGAAGAGCTGGGTGACAGCGATGACCAGATCAGCACCGATAGCAAGAGAAACGACTGGAGCACGGTTAGGAAAAGAAACAAGAAAAAACAAAGGAACGAAGAAAAAGAGAGGGAGAGAAAAGTGAAAATAGTGGAAAAAAATAAGAAAGAGAATGAAAAGTGGCAGGGGCCAAAAGACAAGAAGCCTAATCCTCGGCGGGCGAGAGACAAAGGCGATGCACTCATCGTCGAAGCGAAGGGCAACGTATCATACGCTGATCTCTTTAAAAAAATGCGAGAGGACCCTGGCCTCAAGAAACTGGAGGAGAGCGTGGTGAAGTCCAGGCGCACCCAGAACGGCGAAATGCTGTTCGAGCTGAAGAGAGACCCAGAAATCAGGAGCTCAGCATTCAAGGATCTTGTAGAAAGGGTTCTCGGCGATGGAGCGAACGTAAGGGCCTTATCCTCCGAGGCATCGATAGAATGCAAGAACCTCAGTCTGTTCACCACCGAGATAGACCTACGTCAGAAGTTGGAGGAGGAAAACATCCTGGGCAAAGTTCCGATGAAAATCCGACTACGAAAGGCGTATCGCGGGACGCAGACCGCAACGATTCGTCTCTCAACGGACGCAGCGAACAAGTTACTGAAGTTAGAGAGTATAAACGTCTGCTGGGCTGTGGGTCGTTTTAGAATCATTCCGCCTGTTCCCAAGCAACTGGAGCGATGTTTCAAGTGTTTAAACTTCGGCCACCCGGCGAAAGGCTGCTTGGGGCCAGATAGATCCAAACTGTGCAGGAAATGCGGAATAGAGGGACACTTTGCCAGCGACTGCAAGGGAAAACCAAGGTGTATGCTCTGCGAAAAAGAGGATAGTAATGACCATATGACGGGAGGCTTTAATTGCCCTGTGTACAAACAGGCGAGGGCAAGCCAACAGTGATGGAGATAACCCAAATTAATCTCAATCATTGTGACATCGCACAGCAACTGTTGTGGCAGTCAACGACAGAAACAAAATGTGATGTCGCAATTATCGCGGAGCCGTATCGCGTTCCCCCCGGTAACGGTAATTGGGTGACGGATAAAGTAGGAATGGCCGCCATCCAGGTCATGGGCCGATATCCCATTCAGGAGGTAGTTTCGAGGTCTCGCGAGGGTTTCGTGATCACAAAGATCAACGGAATTTTTATCTGCAGTTGCTACGCACCTCCCAGATGGACGATGGACCAGTTCCACTATATGCTGGATGTCCTCACCGAGGAGCTCGCCGAACGAAAACCAGTCGTTATAGGAGGGGATTTCAATGCTTGGGCAGTAGAGTGGGGAAGCAGATGCACCAACGCGAGAGGGACTAGTTTACTAGAAGCTCTAGCCAAGTTGGATGTTACCCTGTGCAACGAGGGCACCACTAGTACCTTCCGCCGAGAGGGTCGAGAGTCCATCATCGACTTGACTTTCTGCAGTCCTTCGTTAATGACGAAAATGAGGTGGAGGGTATGTGAAGGATACACCCACAGTGATCATCAAGCCATCCGTTATACCATTGGCCAACGAAACTCCGTGGCAGTACGGATAAATAGGACATGCCCGCGCAGGTGGAAGACAAAAACCTTTGACAAGGACCTTTTCATCGAAGCACTACGCGTGGAAAGCGACGTCTTGAACATGAACGCGGATGAACTGACGGAAACGCTAGCAACAGCATGTGATATAACAATGCCAAGAAAAAGGGAACCCAGGTATAAGCGACCTCCAGCCTATTGGTGGAGCGAGGCACTTGGCGTGCTTCGGGCCAACTGCCTTAGCGCCAGAAGACGTTTCCAACGGTCAAGCATAGACACCAGAGAAGAGCGGAGAGTGGAATTCAGAGAGGCTAGATCCACTCTTAAACGGGCGATTAAGCGGAGCAAATCTAATTGCTTCAGGGAGTTATGTCGGGACGTGGACGTCAATCCATGGGGCAATGCTTACCGAATGGTGATGGCGAAGCTCAGGGGCCCAACGACACCTTCCGAAATGTGTCCCGAAAAATTAAAAATTATCGTGGAAGGGTTATTTCCGCAGCACGACCCAACGACCTGGCCACCCACGCCATATGGAGAGGATGAGGATAGCATCGAACGCAGAGATGTGACGAACGATGAGCTAGTTGCAGCTATCAAACGCCTAAAAACGAAGAAAGCGCCTGGCCCAGATGGAATCCCCAACGTAGCTTTGAAAGCGGCAGTCCTAGCATTCCCTGATATGTTCAGGACAGCCATGCAGAAGTGTCTAGACGAATGCTACTTTCCGGATCGATGGAAGGTACAACAGCTAGTACTACTGCCCAAGCCAGGAAAGACGCCGGGTGGTCCAGCATCGTATAGACCCATATGCCTGTTGGACACTCTTGGGAAACTTTTGGAGAGAATCATCCTTAATAGGCTGACGGAATGCACGGAGGGAGTTCGTGGACTGTCCGATAATCAATTCGGATTTCGGAAAGGGAGATCCACGGTAGATGCCATTCGCATAGTGGTCGAAAGAGCCAACAGAGCATCCAAACAGAAGCTCAGAGGAAATCGATACTGCGCAGTGATAACGATCGACGTTAAGAACGCGTTCAATAGTGCCAGCTGGGAGGCCATCGCGACTGCGCTCCACACGATGAAAGTCCCAGACTACCTGTGTAGAATACTGAGAAGCTACTTCGAGAACCGTGTGCTGGTGTACGAGACAAACACGGGCCAGGCGCAGATTAAAACTACGGCGGGAGTTCCGCAGGGCTCTATCCTGGGCCCATCGCTCTGGAACAGTATGTACGATGGTGTACTAAAACTGAATCTGCCCAGAGGTGTGGAGATCATTGGCTTCGCGGATGACATCGTTATTCTCGCGACAGGGGAATCTTTGGAACGGGTCGAAATGCTCGCGACCGAGTCGATAGACATGATCGGAAGGTGGATGCAAAGTGTGAAACTGCAGATAGCCCACCACAAGACGGAAATGCTGATTGTCAGCAACCGCAGGGCGGTGCAACGTGCAGAAATCACAATTGGAGAGCATTCGATAACCTCGAAGCGAGACCTAAAATACCTGGGGGTGCAGATCGACGATCGACTGAACTTCAACAGTCACGTCGACTACGCTTGTAAAAAAGCAACGAAGGCAATCAATGCACTGACACGAATCATGCCCAACAACTTTGGCCCAAGCAGCAGCAAGAGGCACCTCTTGGCTAGTGTCTCCTCATCGACACTACGTTACGGTGGTCCAGCCTGGATCGCGGCGTTAGAAACTCAGCGGAACACGAAGAGGCTGAATAGTACGTACCGGCTCATGGCGATGCGAGTCGCGAGTGCGTACAGAACCGTGTCAACAGAAGCGGTCTACGTCATAGCCAGGTTGGTCCCCATAGACATCATCTTGGCGGAGGACAGCGAGTGCTATAGGAGGAGGGGAACCAGAGGAATCCGGAAGCTAATGAGGGCGGAGTCGATGGCTAGGTGGCAGCAAGAGTGGAGTGCCGCGCAAAACGGCAGGTGGACGCACAGGCTCATACCGACACTAATGGGCTGGGTGAACAGGAAACACGGAGAGGTAAATTTCCATCTAACGCAGTTTTTGTCTGGTCATGGCTGCTTCAGGCAGTATCTGCACCGGTTCGGACACGCAAGATCGCCTATTTGTCCGGAGTGTGGAAATGTGGAGGAAACACCGGAACACATCGTATTCGAATGTCCCAGATTCACCACAGTGCGTGAGGGGCTGCCTACCCTTCATGCTGGGAACATCGTGGAGGAAATGTGTCGTGACGAGGGAACCTGGAACGCAGTAAACAGTGCAATCGTACATATCATGTCCGAGCTACAGCGGAAGTGGAGGACCGACCAGCATGCGGATAACGCCTGACCATAAGAGATGAATAATCGAAACGGCTGTAGTACCGGATAGTCCCCCCCGAGAGCCGCCGTGACGGAGTGCGCGTCATGTTGGAGGGCACTACCTAATCGGCGCTCCGCTGGGAAGAGAAATCCTGCGAGGGTGACTGTGACGGGGCGCGCGTCAAGTTGGAGGGCGCTTCCTAATCGGTGCACGTCTCGACAGGTAACCGGATACTGCCACGGAGAAGAGCAAAAATGCCTGCCTGGCAACGCCTGATCGTGGCCTGGATGGAGAAACACTGCGAACGTTTCGAAGGAGCGAGCATCAAGGATGAAACCATGATCAAAATGGTGCATACCCCACGAGAGTAGCTGTGACGGAGTGCGCGTCATGTAGGAGGGCACTACCTAATCGGCACTCCGCTGGGAAGAGAAATCCTGCGAGGGTGATTGTGACGGGGCGCGCGTCAAGTTGGAGGGCGCTTCCTAATCGGTGCACGTCTCGACAGGTGAGAAATCCCGCGAGGGTGACTGTGACGGGTTGCGCGTCAAGTTGGAGGGCAATTCCTAATCGGTACACGTCTCGACGGGTAAATGGATGCCTGCGAAGAGGACATAAGCGCAGTGGAATGAAAAGCGAATAGAGAGAAAAAATGTTGAGAAAAAGGGAAGGACAACGCTAGTCAGCGTTGAAAACTCGAAGAGTGCATGAGCACAGCCGCCCCCTGAAGTAGTCGCCTAGATGTGGTCCCAGGGGGAATAAGGCAACGAGTAGAGGGCTTGGTTTTTGTGGGTGCGATCCCCACTCGACGTCTGGGTTAACCCTTCCCAGATAAGGCTGGTAGAGCGTTCCTCACCTCTATAAAAAAAAAAAAAAAAAAAAAAAAAAAAAAAAAATTCTCAAATGGGGATCAACATAGGGTAGGAGCCTGCCTGTTGGTCTCAAATGTTCCTATCTCACGCCTCCACGAAGATCATATGACGACATTTTTAGATCGGGCGTGAACTGGAAACACACACCTGGTCTTGGCTCCGAGAACGGGTGTCGAAAGTGGCTAAGTGAGGGGGTGCGAGCGAGTCAGAGCGCTATATCTCTCCCGGGGAAGGCCTCCCGGGTCATGGAGGCCTTGCCAACCCGCTGTCTCCCGGGCAAAGGAGATACACCCAATAAAATGGAGCTACGATCACGAAGAATAATTAGAATGCGATCACCCGAGGAGGGTCCCCGAACTGGAGCTGGTCCTGGAACGGGCGTAAGAGCGAGCGGCCAGCGGCTGGAGGGCGATGTGCAAGAGCGGGCCACCAGCCGGGTTCAACCCGAAGAGCTACCGCCACACGGAAACAGCAGCCATCGACATCACCCAAGAAACGCTGCGCCTACGAGACGTGTTGCGACTGCCAGACGACAGTCGTCCACACTTGTGGGTACCACTAGGCGCCGGATCATGTGGACACACGAAATGAATGAATTCGTGATCCGCGCCTATTACATCTGCACTGCTTTGGAGACGGACATGAGCGGTCGCCCTCGAATACTAACAATGTTCGAGGAAGCGTATCCAGAGTTCGTCGGGAGGCTTGATCAGAACGCGATGAACGCGAGGCGTAGAGCGATAGTACGCAACAACATGCTCTCCCAAACGCAAATCGACGAGATCAAGCAGCAGGTGCAGAGAGAAATAAGCTCCAGGAACAACAGAGCAAGCGATGTGTCGAGACGAAGTTCAGTACGGCTGAGCAATTCATTCGCGAGTGGGGCACGCGAATCAGCACCAGTGGAGGCCACAGTACAACAACCCCCTGAGCCGGAAGACCCACAGCCAGATCAACAACTACTACGCGATCTGGTCTTCCACTACGACGAGGCGATCTCACAGTTCCGCGACACAGACCCATTGTCGCGCCCCAGGATCCCGAAGTTGCAGCATTCCCGCAGGCTGACAAGTGCAGTAAAGCTCATGAACGAGCACGTTCTTCCGCTGCACTTGGTTGATGCTGAGAACATGGAGGAGCTGCAACTGAAAGTTTACTGTGCTGCTGTGGCGACAGCCAAAAGTTTAGGATACCGTATTAGGCCAAGAGGCGAACTGCTCCAACATCTCCGTGAAAGGCGTGAGCCTCCATGGCGAAGGAGATTGGAGCAACGGATCCTAAACAAGCGCGCCGCAATTGGAAGACTGATGGCGTACAAAAGAGGCAGCAGATCGGCGAAATTATGTCGCCAAGTTGCTGTGATCGTGCGGCCTACTGAACTTCGCCAGCTGGGAGCTCACCAGCTGACGGAAAAACTCGACACACTGATACAGCAATTGAGCGTCCTAACTAAACGGCTGAAACGTTACTCTGACTCTGCAAAGCGCCAGGAACAAAATCGGATGTTCAGAGATAACGAAAAAGCGTTCTACGACCACATTAGCGACGAGAAGCCCGACTACCGCGAAGGTTTGCCAGATATTAGCGATGTGACGAACTTCTGGGCTGGTATTTGGGAGACCCCAGTAGAACATCGCGACGGGCAAATGTGGTTAAGACGGGAGGAGGAGAGTTGTGGTGAAATTGGAGAGATGCCAGCTATCATCGTCGGAGAGAACGATGTCCGCGAAGCCTCGCGGTACCTGAGGAACTGGGCAGCACCGGGCCCCGATGGTGTCCAGAACTTTTGGCACAAGAAGCTGACCGTCGCACATCCAAAGATAGCTGAGTGCTTCAACAAGGTGCTACGTGACCCACACAACCTTCCTGAATTCGCCACCCGTGGCGTCACCTTCCTCCTCCCGAAAGACAGCAACACATTGAACCCATCAAAGTACAGACCGATAACGTGCCTATCGAGTCTGTACAAAATACTGAGCAGCATAATTACCGCCAAAGTTTCTGCTCACTGCGAACAGCATCACATCATCGCAGAAGAGCAGAAAGGATGCAGGAAAAATACGCATGGCTGCAAAGACCAGGCCATCATCGACGCAGCCATAGTCGGCCAGGCGGTATATAACCAGCGGAACCTAAGTATGGCCTACATCGATTACAGGAAGGCTTATGACTCCATACCTCACTCGTTTCTCGTCCGGGTATTGGAGCTCTACAAAATTGATCCCGTCGTCGTTAGGTTCCTGCAGCATGCGATGAGGCAGTGGAGTACGTCTCTGCACCTCAGTGATGGGGAAAATGTGTTGCAGTCTAGAACGCTGCAGATAAAGAGGGGGATATTCCAAGGCGACTCTTTCAGCCCGCTTTGGTTTTGTCTGGCACTGAACCCCCTCAGTAGGACGCTCAATAGAAACGGTCATGGCTATAAAATAAGGTATGGCGACGGCGCCCACGAAGAAGTGACCCATACCTTCTACATGGATGATCTCAAGGTCTACGCTGATTCACGTCAGCGTCTAGGTGTAGCTCTCCGGGTTGTCGAAGACATAAGCAGGGACATCTGCATGGAGTTCGGCCTTGACAAGTGCCGCTGTGTCCATCTGCTGAAAGGGCAGCTTACCGAATCCGGAGGTTACGAGGTCTATGACGGCGAGTTCATAAGAGACATGGTTCGTGGCGAATCCTATAAATATCTTGGATTCCGACAGCTCACCGGGATTCGCCACTCCGACATCAAGACGGAGCTGCGAGACAAGTTCTTGAGTCGAGTGAACTGTGTCCTGAGGACTTTCCTCAATGCGGGGAACAAGGTACGCGCGATCAACACATTCGCCGTTCCCCTGCTGACCTTCAGTTTTGGTGTAGTCAAATGGAGCAAAACTGACCTAGAGGACCTTGAGAGGAGGATGAGGAAAGCATTTAAAGAGGCCGGAATGCACCATCCTCAATCGGCACTGGAGAGAGTTTCACTGCCACGCAAAGAAGGGGGACTTGGAATAGTCGACATATCTGCACTGTGTGTTGCCCAGGTACGACAACTGCGCGAGTACTTCGCAGAACGCGCCAACCAAAACGCGCTATACCGGGCTGTCTGCGCCGCCGACAGAGGATACAGCGCTCTGCACTTGGCGCAAGCGGAGTACCAACTCAACTGCAATCTGCAGACAGTGGAGGAGAAGATTGCAGCTTGGAAGCAGAAGGCAGTGCATGGTGCCCACCCCCATCAACTGGATCGGCCACACGTCGACAAGGCCGCATCTAATCTGTGGCTAACGCGTGGTGAACTCTCTTCAGTAGTAGAAGCCGACATGATAGCCATCCAGGACAGGATAATGCCGACGAGAAACTGCAGGCGGTACGTCTGGCATCAAGACGTTGATGACATTTGCCGGATGTGCCATCAACCAGGTGAAAACATAGAGCACATTATGGGAGGCTGTCCCGTTTTGGCCAACGCAGCCTACACCGAGCGCCACAACAACGTGGCCCGTATTGTTCATCGACAACTGGCGCTCCAATGTGCTCTACTGGAAGACAACGTACCAAACTACCGGTACCTGCCTGCACCTGTCCTGGAAAATGACCGTTTCAAGCTGTACTGGGATCGCACTGTTCTGACCGACCTCTCGATCCACCACAACCGTCCAGATATAATGGTTTACGACAAGAGCGACCGCAAAGTCACCATCATCGATGTCGCTATTCCACTGAACCAGAATCTGGAGGAGACCCACGGTCGCAAAATCTGCAAGTACCGACCATTGGCCGTGGAGCTCAAGGAACTGTGGGGGCTAAGGGAGGTCCCAAGAATTGTTCCAGTCGTTCTCTCTGGAACTGGAATTGTCCCGAAGACACTTCTGGAAGCGCTAAAGGTGTTGAACATGGAGAAGGAATTGGCCGGCATCCAAAAGTCGGTCATCCTTAGCACCTGCGCGATTGTCCGACAATTTCTCGGTCAGGACTGAAACAGCACGAGCATGCAGATACGTGCATTCCGCAGAGCCTAGTTCCCCTTTGGCATTCAGAAGCCCGGGGGCAGGTGAAAATTCTGGCTAGGTTCGCCTAGTTAAGAAGTGAGATAAGTCTGCCAAAAAAAAAAAGAGGTTCTCAATATATCATAGGGTAGGAGCCTGCCTGTTGGTCTCAAATGTTCCTATCTCACGCCTCCACGAAGATCATATGACGACATTTTTAGATCGGGCGTGAACTGGAAACACACACCTGGTCTTGGCTCCGAGAACGGGTGTCGAAAGTGGCTAAGTGAGGGGGTGCGAGCGAGTCAGAGCGCTATATCTCTCCCGGGGAAGGCCTCCCGGGTCATGGAGGCCTTGCCAACCCGCTGTCTCCCGGGCAAAGGAGATACACCCAATAAAATGGAGCTACGATCACGAAGAATAATTAGAATGCGATCACCCGAGGAGGGTCCCCGAACTGGAGCTGGTCCTGGAACGGGCGTAAGAGCGAGCGGCCAGCGGCTGGAGGGCGATGTGCAAGAGCGGGCCACCAGCCGGGTTCAACCCGAAGAGCTACCGCCACACGGAAACAGCAGCCATCGACATCACCCAAGAAACGCTGCGCCTACGAGACGTGTTGCGACTGCCAGACGACAGTCGTCCACACTTGTGGGTACCACTAGGCGCCGGATCATGTGGACACACGAAATGAATGAATTCGTGATCCGCGCCTATTACATCTGCACTGCTTTGGAGACGGACATGAGCGGTCGCCCTCGAATACTAACAATGTTCGAGGAAGCGTATCCAGAGTTCGTCGGGAGGCTTGATCAGAACGCGATGAACGCGAGGCGTAGAGCGATAGTACGCAACAACATGCTCTCCCAAACGCAAATCGACGAGATCAAGCAGCAGGTGCAGAGAGAAATAAGCTCCAGGAACAACAGAGCAAGCGATGTGTCGAGACGAAGTTCAGTACGGCTGAGCAATTCATTCGCGAGTGGGGCACGCGAATCAGCACCAGTGGAGGCCACAGTACAACAACCCCCTGAGCCGGAAGACCCACAGCCAGATCAACAACTACTACGCGATCTGGTCTTCCACTACGACGAGGCGATCTCACAGTTCCGCGACACAGACCCATTGTCGCGCCCCAGGATCCCGAAGTTGCAGCATTCCCGCAGGCTGACAAGTGCAGTAAAGCTCATGAACGAGCACGTTCTTCCGCTGCACTTGGTTGATGCTGAGAACATGGAGGAGCTGCAACTGAAAGTTTACTGTGCTGCTGTGGCGACCGCCAAAAGTTTAGGATACCGTATTAGGCCAAGAGGCGAACTGCTCCAACATCTCCGTGAAAGGCGTGAGCCTCCATGGCGAAGGAGATTGGAGCAACGGATCCTAAACAAGCGCGCCGCAATTGGAAGACTGATGGCGTACAAAAGAGGCAGCAGATCGGCGAAATTATGTCGCCAAGTTGCTGTGATCGTGCGGCCTACTGAACTTCGCCAGCTGGGAGCTCACCAGCTGACGGAAAAACTCGACACACTGGTACAGCAATTGAGCGTCCTAACTAAACGGCTGAAACGTTACTCTGACTCTGCAAAGCGCCAGGAACAAAATCGGATGTTCAGAGATAACGAAAAAGCGTTCTACGACCACATTAGCGACGAGAAGCCCGACTACCGCGAAGGTTTGCCAGATATTAGCGATGTGACGAACTTCTGGGCTGGTATTTGGGAGACCCCAGTAGAACATCGCGACGGGCAAATGTGGTTAAGACGGGAGGAGGAGAGTTGTGGTGAAATTGGAGAGATGCCAGCTATCATCGTCGGAGAGAACGATGTCCACGAAGCCTCGCGGTACCTGAGGAACTGGGCAGCACCGGGCCCCGATGGTGTCCAGAACTTTTGGCACAAGAAGCTGACCGTCGCACATCCAAAGATAGCTGAGTGCTTCAACAAGGTGCTACGTGACCCACACAACCTCCCTGAATTCGCCACCCGTGGCGTCACCTTCCTCCTCCCGAAAGAAAGCAACACATTGAACCCATCAAAGTACAGACCGATAACGTGCCTATCGAGTCTGTACAAAATACTGAGCAGCATAATTACCGCCAAAGTTTCTGCTCACTGCGAACAGCATCACATCATCGCAGAAGAGCAGAAAGGATGCAGGAAAAATACGCATGGCTGCAAAGACCAGGCCATCATCGACGCAGCCATAGTCGGCCAGGCGGTATATAACCAGCGGAACCTAAGTATGGCCTACATCGATGACAGGAAGGCTTATGACTCCATACCTCACTCGTTTCTCGTCCGGGTATTGGAGCTCTACAAAATTGATCCCGTCGTCGTTAGGTTCCTGCAGCATGCGATGAGGCAGTGGAGTACGTCTCTGCACCTCAGTGATGGGGAAAATGTGTTGCAGTCTAGAACGCTGCAGATAAAGAGGGGGATATTCCAAGGCGACTCTTTCAGCCCGCTTTGGTTTTGTCTGGCACTGAACCCCCTCAGTAGGACGCTCAATAGAAACGGTCATGGCTATAAAATAAGGTATGGCGACGGCGCCCACGAAGAAGTGACCCATACCTTTTACATGGACGATCTCAAGGTCTACGCTGATTCACGTCAGCGTCTAGGTGTAGCTATCCGGGTTGTCGAAGACATAAGCAGGGACATCTGTATGGAGTTCGGCCTCGACAAGTGTCGCTGTGTCCACCTGCTGAAAGGACAACTTACCGAATCCGGAGGCTACGAGGTCTATGACGGCGAGTTTATAAGAGACATGGTTCGTGGCGAATCCTATAAATATCTTGGATTCCGACAGCTCACCGGGATTCGCCACTCCGACATCAAGACGGAGCTGCGAGACAAGTTCTTGAGTCGAGTGAACTGTGTCCTGAGGACTTTCCTCAACGCGGGGAACAAGGTACGCGCGATCAACACATTCGCGGTTCCCCTGCTGACCTTCAGTTTTGGTGTAGTCAAATGGAGCAAAACTAACCTAGAGGACCTTGAGAGGAGGATGAGGAAAGCATTCAAAGAGGCCGGAATGCACCATCCTCAATCGGCACTGGAGAGAGTTTCACTACCACGCAAAGAAGGGGGACTTGGAATCGTCGACATTTCTGCACTGTGTGTTGCCCAGGTACGACAACTGCGCGAGTACTTCGCAGAACGCGCCAACCAAAACGCGCTATACCGGGCTGTCTGCGCCGCCGACAGAGGATACAGCGCTCTGCACTTGGCGCAAGCGGAGTACCAACTCAACTGCAATCTGCAGACAGTGGAGGAGAAGATTGCAGCTTGGAAGCAGAAGGCAGTGCATGGTGCCCACCCCCATCAACTGGACCGGCCACACGTCGACAAGGCCGCATCTAATCTGTGGCTAACGCGTGGTGAACTCTCTTCAGTAGTAGAAGCCGACATGATAGCCATCCAGGACAGGATAATGCCGACGAGAAACTGCAGGCGGTACGTCTGGCATCAAGACGTTGATGACATTTGCCGGATGTGCCATCAACCAGGTGAAAACATAGAGCACATTATGGGAGGCTGTCCCGTTTTGGCCAACGCAGCCTACACCGAGCGCCACAACAACGTGGCCCGTATTGTTCATCGACAACTGGCGCTCCAATGTGCTCTACTGGAAGACAACGTACCAAACTACCGGTACCTGCCTGCACCTGTCCTGGAAAATGACCGTTTCAAGCTGTACTGGGATCGCACTGTTCTGACCGACCTCTCGATCCACCACAACCGCCCAGATATAATGGTTTACGACAAGAGCGACCGCAAAGTCACCATCATCGATGTCGCTATTCCACTGAACCAGAATCTGGAGGAGACCCACGGTCGCAAAATCTGCAAGTACCGACCATTGGCCGTGGAGCTCAAGGAACTGTGGGGGCTAAGGGAGGTCCCAAGAATTGTTCCAGTCGTTCTCTCTGGAACTGGAATTATCCCGAAGACACTTCTGGAAGCACTAAAGGTGTTGAACATCGAGAAGGAATTGGCCGGCATCCAAAAGTCGGTCATCCTTAGCACCTGCGCGATTGTCCGACAATTCCTCGGTCAGGACTAAAACAGCACGAGCATGCAGATACGTGCATTCCGCAGAGCCTAGTCCCCCTTTGGCATTCAGAAGCCCGGGGGCAGGTGAAAATTCTGGCTAGGTTCGCCTAGTTAAGAAGTGAGATAAGTCTGCCAATAAAATATATATACCTGGGGCGCGTATATATATATATATATATATATATATATATATATATATATATATATATATATATATATATATATATATATATATATATATATATATATATATATAGATGCACAGATTAAGCCTTCATCCAGTGTTTGTTTAGTCAGCCAAGTATCAGACGTGTACTGGTGCTATGAGATCTGTTTTCAAAAATATTAGTGTTCGAATGGTTGTATAAGGAGGTTCTCGATGACGGCTGTGCAACCAGTTTTGCTTCATCTCAAAGGAGTGAGATGATTTCCCGTTAGACAGCTGCTTATAATATGAGGGGCTTAGAATGCAAGGGGTGTAAGTGACTTGATCGATTTCTCTTCATCAACTTTTTCTTGAGTTAATAACTCAATTACAAAAACGTTCCAATTTGAGTTTGCTATAGAATCCGATAGATGAGGTTTTGAACTATCTTCCACATTGTTAATTACAGCTGAAAATGAGTTTGCAGCTAAGTTATGACCAAAAGAGAGAGTCGATGTAGAGAAATCGATCAAATCACTTACACCCCTTTCATTTTAAGCCCCTCATATATATTCACGTACGTCATGCACAGTTTTTGAAGAACGAAATCGTAACAAAACTTTCACAATGAAGGAAGCCATCTTTGAATATAAACTGCTTACAAAACATATTAAATCCGACCACTAGATGCGCTGCTCAAGAGCTTTCGGATTCTAAATGATTTGAACTTTAGGATCTTCCGTTCTCTATCTATAACCGTATGGGCTATTAGTTATAGTATATCGCGCCCTTAGTAGCTGCTGCTAGCTCTGATCCTGTCAGCATTTGCACGGAAGTAAACCGTCGAAGAATCAGAATGACGTTATCAGCATCCAAATGTTGACATCATGTTTATGAAATTTGTTGGAGGGTCTTTGGTGAAATTATAGGGGTTCTCTAGTGTAGACGTGTAGACGTACGTATGCATATTCGTATAGAAAATGCAGATAAATTGGAAAAAGGCTTTTGATTTTTCAATAAGCGATTCGGCAAAGATCAATTCTTTGGTACCAATTTAATCAATGCCGTACAGGAAATCGTTTCGTTGAGATCGATTTTTTTTAAACGATCGCCCAATCCTAATCATCATACGTTCATAATCCTGGCTTGATGACACTCAAAAATTATAACTCAGAACCTCTTCTTTCTGTGATCGCCAATTACAGAGAAACTATTAGATGTTATTCGACGTAGAGCTATCATTCTTGCTATTTGACTCTCCTATTCTCGCGCGCAAAATCGTAACTCGTATACTCACAGACTGTGCGTGTCTCTGTAATATTGCTATTGTGTATTTTTAGGCGTTATTGGTATTTATTTAAAATATAATTTTATATAATTGAATGAAAAAACTCCAGAAAATATTTTTTCTTCAACTTCATTCAGTTTTCATAGTCATAGTTCATAGTCATTTAACACCTTCGTCGCCCAGAGCGATTCGGTCGAGTTTCTTGCGGGGCCCAAATGCTACTGTCGGTGCGCTAGAGAAATAAGCGGACAACGATGATAATTAATTCGGGTTCAATTCAGGACTACTTTTCTGTTGAATCCGAATGAAAGCAACCGACTGTTGATTAGAAATCTTATAAAAATAAGTTTTCAGTCAATTATACAGTGTTGGAAATGATAATAAAAACTGAAATTTAACCGAACGTACTTGCTTTATATAATATTTTCGATGGCGATGAATAACTACAATTTTATTGGATAATATGGAATATTCTGTTCAATCGATTGCGAAGATTCTGTGGATATATCATACTGAGAACATATGTCACATTTGTGGGAAAATAATCGTCATAAACTACATTTGGCAACTCCGGCTTTCCACGTGAGTCGTTTTCATTAAAGAAGCAAGTTGCAAGTTTTTTTTCTGAGAATGAGAATAATAATTGCGCAACCCGGAGAAGCCCCTGTTTATTACAAAAAACAATATGTCTATTATGTTATCTTTTTAGACACACATGTGTTTTTTCATCATTAAAATGTTCACCGGATGGCGTAATAGTAAATCTGAAAGCGAGGAAAGTAGTAACGACGAAATAATGCGAAGCGTTAGACAGAGTTTCCAGTATTATCTCATCGAGTTCCGATTAGGATATTGAGGAACTATACGCAAGAGAAGATCTGGACGATATGTTAGAAGAACTTACTATAGACGACATAAAGATATTGATTTTTCATCAGTACATTTAAAATGTGATTTTTCACAAATAAGTATGTTCTGCTAGTCAAGCCATTTCGATAATGTAACCGGCTGGGTTGCCACAAAAAAAATGTGTTTTTGCTCTCAAAAAATCTTTTTATCTGAGTTTTTTCTTAGAAAATCTGTATCGAAATCTGTATTGTAACTTCTTGTGGTCGTTTGTCTGCTCTCAGCCACCAAAACGAAGAAGTCTACTAAAATTATAATTTATGCAACAATGTAGCAGTTCACATTTTTTTCTAAACGATTTTTATTGTCATCCATGCTTGAGGAAAGTATTAATGGAAAACTCCATGTATTGCGGCACTGTGTAGATGTCTTAGATTTAGTATCAATTATTGGTAATCACGTAAAATTTCGCATTTACTGTGCTTTAGTAGGTAAAAGATAAACAGTGTTTTTTCTTTATTATAAAGCTAGCCGATGACGCAGGCATTTACAGCTACATTTTGAAAAATCTGTAAATCTGTATGAAAACCAAAAAAATCTATAATCTGTATCTACAGATTCTTGGTCTTAAAAGTATGAAAAATATGTATAAATACAGAATATTCTGTAGATATGCCGTACCGTACCGTACCGAATCAATGGAGACGCATGGTAGATTGAGGTTTACTAAAACGTTGATAATTAAGCCATTCCACGCCGAACCGATCTAGTGGTTCTTCGATTTTAGTTAAAAGTGGAATTTTTGTTCCTTATCGCAAAATATTAGACCCGTATTTTTTTGATTTTTTTGTTATGGTGACCATTTCCATTTTAGGGTGGTCCGAAATTAATTTTTTTTCATTTTTTCCAAAAATGATTTTTTCATAACATATCTTATCATAACGTTTGAACTATTAGAACGATTGTGATGATCGACATATAAAATAAAAGCCAGTTAGCTGATCTTTTCCTAAAAAAAACAATACTCAAAAAAATTTATTTTGTTTTTGTAAGTATTGACTGTACTGGTTTTTTATAGTTTACATGGTCTCGGGACCAAGGGCGCTATATTTTTAAATATTTTTTCTTGAAAGCTGTTCAGTTCAAAAGTTATGAAGTCATTTTTGAAAAAAATGTGAAGTTTCGTACTTAAAATGGAAATGGTCCCCCTAACAAAAAATAAAAAATACGGGTTTAATATTTTGCGATAAAGAACAAAACTATCACTTTTCACGCAAATCGTAGAACCACTATATAAGTTTGGAATGGAATGGCTAAATTTCAATATTTATATATCAATAAAACCATACCAAAATATAATAATATCATGCGCCTCCATTAGATGAAATTGGTTATTTTTATCAGTTAGCGCTCAACTTCCGAGCTGATCAGTCGACGTTTTTAGACAAGCAGATTTCGGAAGTCGTTCACGGACTACTAAATACGTTTTTTTTTATCGGTTATTCTTCTAACGTTATCCGCGACGTGACACCTCGCGATGCCGCGCCGCGAAAATACGTTTCGCGTTGACTATTCGCAGTTTCCGAAGTTACTCTCCCATGAAGAGATCCATAAGTTCATTGGGAAGGAGCTTGGTCTTACGAGAGAAAATGTTCTCCAACTCCAGCCCAGCAGACGACTTGGATGTACCTTCGTTAAGGTCAACGACTTCCAACTTGCCGAGAAGATAGTGCAACAGCACGACAACAAACACGATTTCGTATTTGATGGAAAGACCTACAAGATACGAATTACGATGGAGGACGGTTCGGTAGAAGTCAAGTTGCTTGAGTTACCCGAGAGCGTCACAAACGACCAGATTACCGATTTTCTCGCAGAATACGGCGAAGTCATTAGCATTCGTGACCTACTGTGGGACGACAGATTCAGCGAATTTGGTGGTGTAAAAACCGGAGTTCGTGTTGCTCGAATGATAGTCACCAAGAATATTCCCTCTCTCGTTACAATCCAGGGCGAAGAAACTGCGTTGAGGTACAAAGGACAACGACAAACTTGCCTACACTGCCATGAGTTTGTACACATAGGCATTCCATGTGTACAAAACAAGAAACTGCTGGTACAGAAGCTCGCAGCAGATCAATCGTACGCTAGCGTAACGAAAAGTAAACCGTCCGAACCCTTACAGAACAAACAAACGAATCCAAGTAAACCGACAAAAGGTCCGCGTACAATCGGACTTAACGATATTGCGGGTCAACACCCAAGTCTCCTTGGAGTAAGTGAGATGCAAACTCCAGTACCCAACAAGAAACACACGATGCCACCCCCCGCAACACCTGCGACAATGAAACCCTCCACATCACAAGCTGTAATCCAGCTCTCGCCGATTTCTGTTCCGAACGCGATCACATCGCATCGCAGGCCTGATGGCAATGAAACCGATTGCTCACAAACCTCCCAGACCTCGAATAACAGCCGACGCTCACGAAGACAACCGCCGGGCAAGAAAATGCGCCATTCCGGAGAAGACACCATCACCGCTGAACATGAACACGTGAGAATTTCTGACGACGAATGCATTTAGAAATGGATAACGTAAGCTGTAATATTGGAACGATAAATATCAACACCATCACCAACCAAAATAAGATTAACGCCCTTCGCACATTCGTTCGCTCAATGGAGCTAGATATAGTATTTCTGCAGGAGGTTGAAAACGACCAACTTGTATTGCCCGGTTACAACGTAATATGCAATGTCGACCATACGAGGAGAGGAACGGCAATTGCTCTGAAAGAACATATAAAATTCACACACGTAGAGAAGAGCCTGGACGGTAGATTAGTTGCCCTGCGTGTTCATAATGTTACGCTGTGCAATGTGTATGCCCCTTCGGGTTCCGTTCTACGTGCCGAACGAGAACGATTTTTTAACAACACCATCGCATACTACCTTCGTCATCACTCCGATCACATCATATTAGGAGGCGACTTCAACTGCGTTATCAGACAATGCGATGCGACTGGTCAAAATTCGAGTCCCGCTCTTCAAGCCACCGTTCAGCAGTTACGTCTGTTTGATGTGTGGCAGCAAATCCGTCCACGAGAGATGGAATACACATACATCACACACAATTCATCGTCCAGGCTCGATCGACTCTACGTGAGCAATGGTCTCCGAGAACAGCTGAGATCAATAGCTGTCCATGTGTGCTGTTTCTCGGATCACAAAGCAGTTACCGCAAGAATTTGCCTTCCTCTCCCCGACAGAGCGCATGGTCGTGGCTTTTGGTCCCTACGTCCACATCTACTCACCGCCGAAAATATAAACGAGTTACAAATAAGGTGGCAGTACTGGACTCGTCAACGGCAAAATTACCGTTCATGGATGGAATGGTGGCTGTCGTGCGCAAAACCTAAAATCAAGTCTTTTTTCCGATGGAAGTCTAGAACAGCATTTGATATCTTCCATCGTGAACAACAACGATTATATCAGCTACTACGGCATGCGTACGATGGCTACCAAAACAACCGTGCCATGCTTACCACCATCAATCGGATAAAAGCAAAGATGCTAACACATCAGCGAGCTTTCTCCGAAATGTTCGTGCGAATTAACGAAACCCTCGTTGCTGGTGAGCCGCTATCGACCTACCAGCTGGGCGAGCGAGTGCGCCGGAAAACCACTATCGAGCGGCTGAGAAATGAGAGAGACGAAGTTATGGATGATTCTACTGCGATACAAAACTACATGGTCGAATACTTCACCAATCTATATACAGCCGGACATGTAGAAGAAAATAGCGCATTTCAGTGCGAGAGAATTATACCCGAACAAGATGACGTAAATGGAGCGTGCATGAATGACATCACAACGGCTGAAATTCTTACGGCTATCCGCACGAGCGCATCAAGAAAATCACCAGGCTCCGACGGACTGCCGAAAGAATTTTATTTACGCACTTTTGATGTAATACACCGTGAATTGAATTTGGTGCTTAACGACGCTATCAGGTCAAATTTCCCACCTCAGTTCGTCGATGGGGTGATCGTGCTAGTGAAAAAACGAGGGACGGGGGACAGCGCACGCTCCTACCGGCCAATAAGCTTAATCAACTATGACTACAAAATTTTATCACGTGTTCTAAAACAGCGGCTGGAGAATGTGCTCCGAGTTCATGGAGTTTTGACTGGCTCCCAAAAATGTTCGAACGCTAAACGCAATATATTTCAAGCAACTTTAGCATTAAAAGACAGGATCGCACAACTAAAAGCGAACAGGCAAACAGGAAAATTGATCTCTTTCGATCTCGACCATGCATTCGATCGTGTAGACCATCGCTTCTTGTTTGGTACTATGCGAGCTTTGGGCTTCGATACAGCGTTTGTGGATTTACTCTCCCACATAGCATCATTATCTTCCTCTCGATTACTCATCAATGGGCACCTCTCCGCTCCGTTTCAAATCAAACGTTCTGTCCGTCAAGGAGACCCTCTCTCAATGCATCTGTTCGTGCTCTACCTTCACCCGCTTCTGCGGCGATTAGAAGAAGTGTGTGGAGCAGATCTCATCATCGCTTACGCAGATGACATTAGTGCCATTTCAACCAGAGTCGATAAACTTGAAGCGATGCGAGATTTATTCCGACGCTTCGAGCGGTCAGCGGGGGCACGTTTGAATGAGGAGAAAACTACGGCAATCGACGTCGGCGTTATAACCAATCCCATGGTTGTTCCATGGCTTCGCACGGAGAACTCCATAAAAATTCTTGGTGTGATTTTCGTCAACTCGATACGATCAATGGTAAAGACGAATTGGGACTTACTCGTTACAAATTTCTCGCGTCTAGTGTGGCTTCATTCCTTACGCAGCTTATCTTTGCACCAAAAGGTAACGCTGTTAAACATTTTCGTATCATCAAGGATATGGTACATGGCAGCAAATCTGCTTCCGGCTACAGTACACGTGGCGAAATTAACAGCCACTATGCGAAGCTATCTTTTTCGTGGTGCATGTGCAACCATTCCTATGGAGCAGCTAGCGCGAAGACGGGAGGATGGTGGTCTAAATCTACAACTGCCAGCGCTTAAATGCAAGGCGCTGCTCATCAATCGACATCTGCAAGAAATCGTCTCTCTTCCTTACTACTGTTCTTTCCTTTCCCACACAAATGTTCCTTCTTCAGATCTCCCCTGCCTAAAGCTTATCCTAAACCATATCCCAAATTTCCCCTTCCAAATCCGACAACAACCTTCCTCCAACCTCATCCATCACTTTTTCCTCGAACAAACAGCCAAACCGAAGGTCGAAACAGCAAATCCTGCAATCAATTGGCCACGTTTGTGGATGAATATAGCTGCTCGGAACTTATTGCCTTCGCAACGCAGCACCCTTTATATGTGGACAAATGAAAAATTTTCACACCGGCGACTAATGTACGTAATGAGGAGAACAAACGATGAGAGTTGTCTGCACTGTTCTGCCACCATCGAGACAATACAACACAAATTTTTTGGGTGCCATAGAGTACGGGCTGCGTACGATCTACTACAACAAAAGCTGCTAGTGATAACTGGCAGGCGTCGCGTTCTCCATTCAGATAATCTTCTCCGGCCCTCACTGGAGGGGATAGCAGCGAATGAGAGAACATTGATATTGAAATTATTGTTGACTTATATCACCTTCATTGATAGATGTAATGATAGGATAGATATTGATGAACTAAAATTTTATTTTGATGTCGGGGATTAAATATTATGTAAATAATTTTAACTAATCATACAAACGACAAATAAACGTATTATGAAAAAAAAAAAAAAAATCTAAACGCATACGTTACTTGAGCGGAAGGGAAACGAATTATCTTTTTTATGAAATTTCTGTATATTTACAGAAGCTTTGAACGCTGTTGTATTATAAATGAGCGGATATCGAAAACAGCTTAAGTTAATGAAAGTTGGAAGGAAAAAATCGTTGCTTCTCAAATGAAAGTTTTTTCACAGCAACATACAAAATCCGAAAAACTGCAAGCATTGGGACGGCGGATAGCAGTACGAAGGTCATTTAGAAAGTCCGTGCAAAGTCAGGGAATTGGCACTACTGACGGGAACCGATGTTTTGTTTAGTTAGTAGTATCTCTTGGAGGTTCACACACCAAATTTAAGAGAGATCATATTATTTCTTTGTGTTTGGCATTCGTTTTAATCGAGGGATTCGAGTGGTTTTCCATCACAACCGTAACGCACCAGATCACACCTCAATAGTGGTGGTCGCAAAATTGATGAAAATAGGGTTCCAACTCGTTTTAAATCCCCACTATTCTCCAGACTTGGCTTCCTCGGTCTACTATTTGTACCCCGATTTAAAGAAATGGCTGGCGGGATGGTGATGGCACAAACGAATGGCTATTTTTCAAACTTTCCCGAACAACTAAATGGAAATTATTATTTATTTAATTTTATCTTTTTTATCCAAATCCAATTGCGACGGCGTAGAGTTCACATTGGGATTACACAGAAGGTAACCGAGAGAACTTTCTAAAATCTTTTGACCCGGCGATGTATTTCGTAATTCATCGTGCTTTATAGAACTCCAATCTGTTTTTGTGTGATCCATCTTCAAGCGATTGCTCTTTTATGATTCAATTTTTAAGATTTAATTATTTGTGAAATTTTAATCGCACAAAAATTACGATTTAATAACAAATTCGCACAAAAGGGTCACTAATGAGGAATTACACAAAAAAAGGTTTGCCTGTACAACATGCGATTATGGTGAGGATCAGTTGATTTTGTAAGCATTTCCAAAATGTTTCCACTAAAACTTTACTATCATATGAAACTACTATTTTCATTAATTTTTTTTTCTCTTCCTTTAGTTGTCTTATTTCGTGTCATTCTATTATATTTTGTTATATTAAGTTGTGTTCTATATAGAACTACTTCTGTTACGGGATAGGCAATTTTCTTCATTACTTTTATTGTTAAATTTTTGTATATTATTGTGGAGCATTTTACCCCATTGGTGTGCTTCTTTTGGGACACGTATGTGAAATATGTATACGTTCATAGTTCTCGAAGTTTCTTCCTTTTCGTTCGAATTCATGATTGGCTTACAAAAAAGATAAACAATACTACATTAAAGATGGGACAAAACATTGAAGTATGCAGTTTCCCCTAGTTTCTATACACCATACATTACATTGCAGACATTATTGCTTCATTCTACGATGGCTGGGAGCCATCGGGACTATTTTGTATTTTACAACTACCGTGAATCCAGCCAACGGATAAATTTTTCATTTCTTTGTTTTGTTTATTCATAATACCTTTTGGCTGCGCACGAAACATCGCTTATTATCAAGCCTCAAAACTTTGGTTTGCCGAAAATAGCATCTGAAGAGGATTGAAACAGAATATTGAATCGCGGATTTTGCCATTTGATTTTGTTCCCCTTGAGACAATAATCTACTTTGAGTAACTTCTGGGCATGAAAATCAGCACAACTTCGTTGAATTCAGTATGTTGCAGTTACAACTCTGTTTTTGTTGAAAATTTTATGAAATAGTGCACACATATTATGCATTATGTTTATTTGTTTATTTGTTTATTTGTTTAGATATAACATTCATCTGACAAAATCGTCTTAATGAACAAAAATTAGTATAATAGTCGAACAAAAACATAACATTAAATACATCGGGATTCTCAATTCGGTTTCTGAAGCGTAGTGATGATTCTCCAAAGTCATAAAACTGCTCTACGGATGAAAAGGTTCTGATCATTTCCGTGACCGGCTCATGTTGACCATACGATGAACGATGTGCAAGCGGTTGCAGCAAAAACGAGGATCGTAGAATTCTACTGGGAGCGCGAAAGTTCATCTTCTCGAGCAAGTTAGGCGCATCGATTTCACCACAAAGAAGTTTGGCAACGAAGGTGGCTTGTTGAATACGCCTACGACGCTCAAGAGTATTCAAGTTCAGTAAGCGACATCTAGCTGTATATGACGGCCGGTTCCGCGGGTCACGCCAAGGCAGATTCCTAAGCGCTCTACGGATGAACCATTTTTGAATCCGTTCAATCCTGACGATCCACATGTGTTGGTACGGGCTCCATACTACAGATGCGGTTTCAAGAATCGGCCGAACAAGCGAGCAGAAGAGAGATTTCAGGCAGTAGGGATCAGTAAAGTCCCTAGAGATTCTCGAAATAAACCCAAGCTGACGATTGGCCTTGGATATCAATGCAGATCGGTGTGCGTCGAAAGTGAGCTTAGGGTCGAGAGTTACGCCCAAGTCATTGACCTGACTGACTCTCTCCAAGATAATATCATCGATCGTGTACTCGAATATAGTTGGTTGTCTTTTTCGATGAAAACTCATGATGACACATTTATTTATACTGATAGTTAGTTTGTTCAGGCGACACCAACTCACAAACTGGTCAAGCAGGCTCTGTAACCGTCGGCAATCCTCGAGGGTTTCGATGGCTAGATAGATTTTCAAGTCGTCTGCATATATCGACACACAGTCACATGCTAGAATAAGCGACACATCGTTATAGAAGATCGCGAACAGCAGTGGTCCAAGATTGCTGCCTTGCGGAACACCCGAAGAAACAGCAAACGGAGATGAAGTGTGAGACCGGAGCTTGACACGGAGCGTTCTTCCAGACAGGTATGATCTCAGCCAGTTGATGAATTCGTCGGAAGCACCAAGACGGGATAGTTTTCTCAGTAGGATGCGATGGTCAATTCGATCGAAAGCGGCTTTTATGTCGGTGTAGATAGCATCAACTTGAGCGCGTTCCTCTAGACGGTTGATACAAAACGACGAAAACTCGAGGAGATTGGTGCTAACCGAGCGTCCTGGCATAAAGCCATGTTGTACTGGTGAGATATAACGCTTAACTTTGAAAAAGACAGCATCGTTCACGATCAACTCAAAAAGCTTGGAGGCGGCAGATAAACTGCCACGATAGTTAGCCACGTTACACTTATCACCTTTCTTAAACACGGGAAACATAAAGGAATGCTTCCACACATCTGGAAAAACCCCTTGACTCAGCGAAGCTGTGTAAATACGGGAGAGCGGTAAAGCCAAAGATGTAGCACAGCGGCAAAAAACTATAGCTGGAACGCCATCTGGGCCAGGAACTGTTGAACGTTTCAATTTTTTTACGCCCTTCTCAACCATCTGTGGGGTAACGACGAATGGTCCCAAGTCTATTAAACTCTCTGGAATGTTAGCTGCAGCTCTCTCGGCTTCTGACGGGGTGGCTGCCTCAGCGACAAACACCGATGCAAAGTGTTTTGAAAATGAATCGCACATTTCAGAAACGGAGGACGATTCCTGAGCGCCCGAGAACACCTTAGACGGGATATCTGCTGTTTTTCGCTTGGAATTGACAAACTTCCAGAAGCTCTTTGGATTTCTACGCAGGTTTGTCTGGACACGAAGCACGTATGATTTGTAGAGGGCACGGTTAAGGCGTCGGTATACACTGCTAGCGAGTTGAAAGTTGTGTATGGTTTCAACAGTTCGTCGACGGCGTAATTTACGTTGGCAAGAATTTTTGTCGCGCCGTAGAATGCGAAGAAGTGGAGTGCTCCAAGCTGGAGACATTGGAGGTTTCCTTCGTGGGGTATTCGTCACGAGCCAGCTGCAAACGATTTCGCAGAAACGCGTCGCCATGTCGTTAACGTCCTGACCAAGAGCGTTCCAATTGTAGCTACTCAGAAACTCGTTAAATGCAGCGAAATTAATTTTTGCGTAATTCAACGCTTGTTCGCCTTCGTTCCGATCCTCAACGGCCAACACTGCTCCTCTTGTATCCGATAACGATAATACTAACGGAGGATGGTGCAAATCCACCGCTAGCAGTGGCGATACAGATTCGTTGATAGCGATGTTAATATCGGGAGCACAAAAAACCAGATCCAGTGTTCGGCCACGAAAATTACGAATGAAGTTGCGCTGCTGGAGACCGAGAAAGGTGATTCCATCCAATAGAACAGCACTCGCCGCAGAGGTCAAATGTTTGTTGTCGTTGAGTTATAAGAGGACTATTTTGTAGAGGTCAATAAAGAAATTTTGTTCCAAACTAAATTTGCTTGTGTTTTATTTAGAATTCCCGGAAATAAATTGTCACCCTTCGTATATGACAGTCAAGCCTCCTCAATCCTCAAACCGATGAAGAAGCATGGTGTTTATCTTCTTCTATATATTATATTAGGTTAATATTAGGCTGTCAAAAAAGTCCTGCGGTATTTCCGCGAGGTGTCGTTGTAAGCGCGTAATTCGCGTAATATGGTACATTCACACAGTAGCCATTTAGGCGTAATAGTATTCTTTCTGTTCTTCCATTATCCACAGTTGGACCACCGGACAGCGGAGACAGTTGATTGATCATTGTTGAGTTATTTATAGAACAGCAGCCCGATGTGTCTTGCAGAGCAGAGCAGTTGTATGGATGAATCGATCTTATTTCGACCGTGGATCGATCTCCATCGCTGATGATTGTTGCGTGGACGTAGCTATTCTGTAACAACACAAAGATGGTCAATGAGGGCCCTGAGTTTTGAACTCATGATCGATCGCTTACTAAGCGAACGCGCAACCAATGTGGCTACGAAGACCCCCTGTATTCATTGTATCGAGTCATACTATAGCTTGTTGGAAAGCTTGTAGCTTGTTGGAAAGGTATTTTTGCGCGCTATAATATAGTCCTTGACAGTGTTTTGTTTGGTTAAGTCGTTCTTGAGTTATAGTGTCGCAAATATGGAGCAAAATATAGAGAAAATCCGACATATTTTACAGTACTACTATGACAAAGGCAAAAATGCATCTCAAGCTGCCAATAAAATTTGTGCAGTTTATGGACCCGATACAGTTTCCATTTCCACCGCACAACGATAGTTTTAACGTTTTCGTTCTGGTGTAGAGGTCGTCGAAGATGCTAAGCCCTCATTAACGGCCAGGAAGGTTCTGCTGTGTGTTTGGTGGGATTGTCAAGGAATAATCTATTATGAGCTGCTTCCCTATGGTCAAACGCTCAATTCGGACCTGTACTGCTAACAACTGGACCGCTTGAAGGTAGCACTCATGAAGAAGAGGCCATCTTTGATAAACAGAGGCCGCATTGTCTTCCATCAGGACAATGCCAGGCCACACACTTCTTTGGTGACGCGCCAGAAGCTCCGGGAGCTCGGATGGGAGGTTCTTTTGCATCAGCTGTATAGTCCGGACCTTGTACCAAGTGACTACCACCTGTTTTTGTCCATGGCGAACGAGCTAGGTAGTCAGAAGTTAACCACAAAAGAGGCCTGTGAAAATTGGCTATCCGAGTTTTTTGTCAATAAGGAAGCGAGCTTCTATAACAGGGGTATGCCATACAAATGAAACACAAATTTTTGCGTTACACGAGAATTAACCAAGCAAATGGAACCAAATTAAGCATATGGAGGTTTTAGGGTACAATAAATGTTTCTATGGTGGTTAAACACCCCCCCTCCTCTCTAAGAGGGGAATGTCATACAAATGAAACACAAATTACAGGGAACGTCTTTATTATATCATATTTTCTGTATAAAATATTTATTCCATGTAACAGAGAAACATGTTATTTGCAAGTGGTTGAAAAATCTTGAACGAGAATTGTGTGAAAATAATCTGATATTATGCTGATGAATTTTGTTAGAAATACTAGGAATTTTATAGTAAAAGGTAAATTCAACGGGGTCGATTAGAAGATCAATCATTGAATTGTTCTGCGATTGGACCCATGAACTTGCTCATAGTAAGAAAACGTGATTGTTTGAAGGTATTGATAACAAAAAACAAATTTTGGGCGGGATGAAGTTTGCCGGGTCAGCTAGTTGTATATAAAAGACAGCATCTCCTCTTCATGAGATGGAGCAAAAATATAAGCACAGCGATGCTCGCCGTTCTCGAAAATCGATAATTTGAATTCAGTGTATGGAATCCCTATTCTGGAAAAAAACCCTGTTTGTTCGTAAAAATGATCTAGGGAAACTATTACACAATGTTATTATCATATGATTGGCGCCAATGCCCCGGCCCATCGAAAATGATACGAGTAGCCGTGATGTAATATAATGTTTGCAAAAACCCTTGCGATTCACCGTTTGCTACCATCAACGCTACCCCTTTGGCTGCAACGAATGACCTCGACAGAAAATCGTACAGACAATTTTTCAGTCGAAACGTCAAAAACACGTCGTGTGTACTGCTGGCCTCGCTTGTCAAATGGCAGTGATAATGGCCCCCATGCTTTCGTGCGCGTCAGTCGTTTTAAAACGCTGTATGTGCTATCGGTTTGCCATCGGTACCACGTGGTGCTAATTCGATTGTGTGCGTGTTTGCGTGATGTTGTGTGGACCCGGGTAGACTTGGTGGCGCATTGCAGGGACAAACCGAGAACCGTGGGAATGGCGTGCCGTAAATATACGACGGATCTCGGCTGTATTGGATCGTTATTGTTATTCGTGTGGTTGAATTATGCTTCCAAGAAAATGTGTCTGATTCTTTCTTTTTGTAATGTCAATCGTTCGATAGCATGAGCGTTATGAAATATTTCCTTCCAAATTTCGTTCATCAGCGTACATCCGTTATTGATTACATAATCGTTTCGTGAGAAACACTTGCATAAATTGAGCAAACAAAGAGTGAGATATTAGGAACCAATTGTGCATTAATCGATCAGACTACAGTCGTATTTTGTACAATGAACGGATTGTAATTTTCTTTTAACAGAGTTTGGCGATGCGAGTGATTATAAGTATTAATCTACTGCAACCAAATTCTCATGCGACTTTCTCTAACGACATCTACTATTCCACGGAGCAAGACGAGTGAAGACAGATTTTTTTTCTGCGAGTATAAAAGGCAGCCGAAGCTCGTTGTAACAGGTGTTGAATTTCACAGCTTTCTCGACGCTCTCGGTGGGTTGTATTTCGCTTTGTTAAAACATTGAATTTTGGGTAGCTCATTTTTCAACTCATCCCTCTTCATTCTCCATCTTCATATTCATCCGAGCATCCCCTGTAACTGACAAATTTCACAAATGATACAGATGAAAAAGATACTCTCCGAGAAGTTGTTGATTATGGTCTCGTATTTTGTGTTTCATTTAGTGACATTTCTGCTGGATGCGCATCACGCAACATGCACAAGCTTTGATCGTTGTAAATTTGTGACCAAGTAAATTCGTGCATGTATGGGGAAGCTGAATTCTCCAAAATTTTGTATATAGGTGAGCACCTCCTTCCTGACTAATCCCGATCGTGTTAAATCATCTTTTTTATCTTTTGTCATAAATCGTTCTAGGAACCACACATTATATACTCAGCAGCCATGAATTACACTCAGCATGAAAAGGTGCTGCAATGGGTGATGCTTATGAAATAAGATGTACTTCTTGGAAGCATTCATTCTCTTTTTTGAATCTGTGATAAAAAGGTTGGAACACTAAAAAAATGGAAAAATAATTTGTTAGGAAATGTAACACATATTTGACTGATAAGCCAGAAAGGTGAGGCTTATCTTGGTTCGAGCGAGCGGAGTCTGAAGAAGACGCAACATCGGATATGTTCTAACATAAATAAAATAAACTCTACATGGATGGTCCATCTTTTGGATGATGACTTAAGAAAAATTTCAATTAGATTTACATCTATTCAGAACCTGTTTCATGTTAATATTTATATGACTAAGGCGATGATCGTTTAACAAAACCGAAGTCAACTATTAGGTTGAAGAAAAGTAATCCATTATTTTTGCGTGAAATTCAAAACTTTTTTTAATAAACAGGGCGTACTCGATTTTATACAGTTTCCGACTTCTTTTTCCTGTATATCGATTCCTGTATATAATCGAGTCAGACATTTTTTTTATCTTCTTACCTTGTCTATCTTGGTTTTTAACATATATTTTTTGTTTTTTGTGTATAAAGAAAGAATTTAATTTTTGATTCATCTCCTTTCTTATAATAAAAAATCCGAATTCTTTCATGAAGTGATTGAGTATCATATCTGATGAAAAAAAAATCTTTTTACGCACATGTTCGAATTTCAACAATGACTGAGTTATTGAACGTTTTCCCTTTTTCGGGCTCTGTTTGTCTTTAACTGGCTCTAATTCAAACATTACGCTCCACGTACAACTCTGTTGCTTCTATTCGGAAGATAAGAAAATTTTATACAGAATACAGAAAACTTGAAAGTTAGTAGTTTTAAAGTTGTAATTATTTATTCTATTCAAAAAAAAATCATAATAAACTTGTATGTTCCAATCAAACAAATTAAAGCTCTCTAATCCATGTACAATACGTTCTTTGACACCCAACTTCTATCTTTTAAAATTTCGCTGCAATATCTTTTTAAACAATTCCTGGTGAATCTTCAACTATAATTTACAAATATCACGGTTTTTACTTCACTGTACTCATAATAGCCAATTAACTTTCACTTTGACGTTGGAACATTTAATTTTCGTTTAAAATAAGTCATATGCACCGTTTTGTTGTAAACTGTGTTGCCATTCTAAAGATAGCTTCACGATGCTTCTCTCATAGAAGTCTTGGTCCCTATTGGCTAAAAACTCTAGCAATAGATTTTTACAATCTTCTCTTGAATTTCTTATCACTCAGGAAGTTTTGCAAGGTGAGAAAAAGCTCTCGTAGTTGGGTGGCCTTGCGTTGTCCTGATGGTACACAATATCTATTCTGTTGGACGTTTTTGGTCAATCGCTAGCTTCAAACGGTCCATTTTTTTACAGTAGAGATCTGAATTTAATTTATTGCACTAAAAACAAAGTTCACAAAATTAAAAAAAAAATATTAAATAAGTGCTATAAGATAAGGTATGGTGACGGCGACCACGAAAAAGTGAACCATAACTTTTACATGGATGATCTCAAGGTCTACGCTGATTCACGTTAGCGTCAAGATGTAGCTATCCGGGTTGTCGAAGGTATAAGCATGGCCATTTGTATGGAGTTCGGCCTCGACAAGTGCCGCTGTGTCAATCTGTTGAAAGTGCAACTCACCGAATCCGGAGGCTGCGAGATCTATGACGGCAAATTTATCAGGGACATGGTACGCGCGATCAACACATTCGCGGTTCTCCTGTTTGTGTGATTTTAACCACAGAGACACCAGCCATTTTGGATACGCTTTATGTTTCGGTCCCGAGAACACGACTCACCTTCACTGCAGACCGGATACGAAAGAGGCCGAGAACCTGTGCTGCGTGATTGGGTCGAATAATGCAGGCGAAATATAGGGCTGCGTCGCATAGGCATGTACGGTATGTATAAAGGGTGGACAATGCATTTCAAGCGAAATACGTTAGATGTAAAGGGAGGATTACATTCACCATCCACACACTGTTGACCTTCAGTTTTGGCGTAGCCAAGTCAAGACTTGAGAAGAGGATGGGGAAAGCCTTCAAAGAGGCTGGAATTAATCATCCTCAATCAGCACTGGAGAGATTATCAGTACCACGCAAATGGCGCTCCAATGTGGTCTACTGGAAGACAACGTACCCAACTACCGGTACTTGCCTGCACCTGTTCTGGAAAATGACCGTTTCAAGCTGTACTGGGAGCGCACTGCTCTGCCCAACCTCTCGATCCACCACAACCGTCCAGATATTTGAGTGTAGTCCTAGAACCTAGTCCCCCTTTGGCATTCCGAAGCCCGGGAGCAGGTGAATATTCTGGCTACGTTCGCCTAGTTGAGAATCTCACTTCTCAAGTTTGCTAATAAAAAAATAATAATAAAAAAAGTCACAGGAGGGTTGTGTCCGAGACACGACCGCATAGTTGACGTTGATATGTTTGAAGAATTACATCGTTAAACTCTTTGATAATGATTTGTTGTCCCTGAAAAGGGCCGTTTTGTTTGGTTGTTGGGTATTGTTTGTTCACTCCACCAGTGTTTACCGAGTGATGATGTTAGAAGGATAGTAAACAATCGTTGAATGGTGCGTATCAGATAAAAGATATCGAAGTGGAACGAGATATGATGAAAACCGCTATCTGTGATCCTAGACGTGATGCCTCTTGTATTATGTATCGATGAAATAAAGAAAAAAAGTCACCTTTGTAATATAAGATAATTACCAATACCGAACACAATTATCAATTTTTCTCATCAGTAAAATCATGTTATTTTAATATAGAGAAAACATATTTGAAATGGAAAAGATAATTTTCTTTAATATTTTTTTACTTTTTGAGTGTTTATTCAACCCAATGCGAATTCTAATTGGACTAACAACACCTAATACTATATGTAGAGCATTTGTAAAATCACTTTTTCTAATATTTCTTCACTTTTCCAATGTTTCTCTGAACACACAAAAATAGACAGCTTACACCAAACGACCCGTTCTCGAGCGGGAACACACCTTGGTTTTTATTTATGAAAATTGATACAAATCGTTTCATATATCAAGTCATTTTTAACACAACTGCTACCATACACAATTTTACACTTACAATTGTGCTAAATTTTTCACAATACGCGATCAGTCATTGATATGAAATTTCACGAAGCAACCAACATTAGAGTTCCAAATTTAAATTGACTTGCAATATAAAAATGCCGCCTACTTGCATATATTCGCAATGCCGATTTCCCCCATGTACCTTGGTTTCGATGTCTCTGTTAGGGAACACATTTCGGTAGGAACAAAAGTTCCCCCTACTTTCATGTATTTGCAATGCCGATTTCCCTCAGTTAGCTTGGCTTTGATGTCTCTGTTAGGGACTCGCCGCATGTGTCGTCAATTTCGACCAATTTGAAGTGGGTATTTCCGTTAGGATAGGGATTGACATTTTTCAATTGTTCGATAGTTAATTTCATGACATATATTATTTTCTTCCATATAAAAAATATGTTATGGAGTGCCGAAATCGATTGACGCAAAAATTTCATCAATCCGTCATGAAATGAGTAATAAGCGTTTGAAATTTGGCAATTTTCACGATGTGCTCGATTCTCGATTTTCAATTTGTACCCCAATATATTCCGTAATCCTGCGTCAAAATAAAATGCACGTATCTTACTGCTACAGTATCGGCACCATTCTCAATTTCAGCGGCCTGGCTCGCATTTACGCCTTTATAAAAGAAAAGGTGTTAAATGTACCGAATTTTCCCTGTTGACTTCCGTTTTCAACACCCTGTAACTCACAACTGAATGAAACAAACAAAAACCAGTAAAAGAATTTTGTTGGTGTGAAATGTCACCTTCACTAAACTTTCAATTGTATGATCTATATTACGCGATATCTTTTTAACGGGCACTAATGTTCATAGAGGAACTTCACCGTCTCAACGTAGTATTACTTGTGTCATTTTTATTAGTACTTAGCTGAGATTTCTATGTCAAATAACAAAAAAATTATTCAACGAAAAATTCCCCCGACCAGAACGGGATTCGAACCCGAACTCGGGCAGCTTAGGTGTGACGATAACCACTCGGCCACGGTAGCAAAATTACGCGAGATATTGATCAGTAAAGCCAACTACCGAGAAAATAATTAATTACTTTTCCCCCAACCTAATATGTTGAGTCACTTATATTCACATTGTACCTTGATAGTGTTAGACATGTTTATTTTATGTGTAGCAAAGTATACCATTAATTTTGATATCTTTGGAACATAACTGAAACTCAAACGAGAAAAATTAGGAAGGGAATTTGAGGAGTTCCATCAGTTCAATGCGGCGCATTATGGAAGCCATTTATTACGTAGGCACAGCTTATTGGGACTTTCCTCCTATTGATGATGATAATAGTTTTATTCAATCAGTGGATTTCGCGAGATAGCATGGCTTGATTCATCGTAGAATCAGAAAATTTAACAATCATAAGATTTGATGGTTTATGAATTGATTAAGATGATTTTTATGAACTCGAGAACATTTCTCCTTACTCTGGAATAATTATTCAATAAATGAAATAGAATAACGAATCTTCAAAAAATTTCTGCATGAAAAATCATGTTTAAGTTTTTATTCTATAAATGACAATTCTTTAGATTTTAATTTACTCCTTTTATCTGACGATTGTACTCAGCAAAAAGTGCAGTGGAATAAAGGTCAACTTCGGGAAACTCGGTGAGATTGGTAGGTGAAAAATAATGAATTTAAAGCGACAAGTTCATATTTTTTGAAAATAATACTCACACATTTTCGGTCTGATAAATGTCCATTACTCAACAATAGTATCGGGAAATGTGCTTTCGTCTGTTTTCTATTTTGTTTTCAATGTTTAGAATATATATTAGAAATCAAAGCAATAATGAATCCAATCGGCTGAATCATTCAGCTTTATTTTCTACCTAGAACGTTGCAGAAAGACTTTTCACTAAAGAGATAACTTTGATTGTAAGAAAAAAAATATAAATTGATGTGGTATCCAGACATCCGCTGTTTCATTTGTCGAGTTACAACAAAATTGGAACACAGCAAACAAACTCTCAATTCAAATGACATTATTTGATTCATCACAACCAGGGAGATGCGCTAGGTACCCGAGAAACTTTGCTGAATGGTGGTAGTTCAATTAGAGCTTTAAACCTGGTAAACAAATTCTACCCACCCAGCAATCGGTGTATTATTTTATGGAGCTAATTCAATTCCAGTTTTGAGTTTACCTTATCTAACCCAATACCCTGAACTAACATCAATCGAGCACTAATTTGGCGTATTAATAAATGTTCAGAGTTTAGCTAATCTCATTTGTCCACTGGGGAGTTGTTTGTTCAACACAGGTGACAACGGTTAGAAAAATAGTTGAACCTCTTGTCGAGAACCCCAAGCAAAGCAAGGGGTGTTGATTAGGTACGTATAAATGTACTCTGAAATTTGTGAGATTTAACGAAACTAAACGATCGACATGAAAAACCGCCATATGTTCAAAAACGATTCTTTCGCTTGATAACGTGTTTTTCAGTATTTTGCGCAAAATTTTGCGACATATATAGTGGGTAAAGAAAACGAAAACGAAAAGTTTCATGCGATTTTAGAGTCTTGTAATTTTCTCACATATTAAAAGATTTGAGTTTTTCTTGCATCTTCCAGTTCAGGGATTTGATTTAAGTAAGGTAAACTCGGAACTAAAATTGAATTAGTTCCATAATATAATAAACCGATTGCTGGTTGGCTAGAATTTGTTTAACAGGTTTCAAGCTCTAATTGAATTACCACTGTTCAGCAAAGTTTTCTCGGGCACCCAGCACACCCTGGTTGTGATGAATCAAAGAATGTCATCTGAATGAGGAGCTTGTGATACGATACAGTTCAATTGACTGTCAGCAATATTATCAATGCCAAGTTAAAAATTAAAGGGTGGTGCCAATGGTATTACCCCACTGTTGACGAAAGACTCAGACATTATTTTATTCAATTCATTTGTTTATTGGAAGTTTTTGGTGGCCTCAAAAAAAGAGCAGATGGTAGAAACAGCCGAGGATGGTTGATTCAATCATCTTGACTGTCAGGCTAACCATATGTCTTAAACTCTTGAATCTTAAGATAAAATCTATAGAACCACTAACTTGAAAGGGTACTCGTCAAATGCTGAGCATACAGTTGCTTCAACGACTGTTCTTTAAAACAGTCGTTTGAAAGGGGGCTCTTATGGCTCATGGCTCAATCGTTTTCGGAGAGATAGAACAGTTGAGGCCCCTTACAGCATCGTTTTATTATTATACGATTTTGTTAAGCTATTTTTAGTTATGAACTTTAAAGTTCATTCGCCTCTATTGTCTAAATATGCATGGTTGACGTAAGCGCCAACTGTGTTTTCAATTGAATTGAAGTAATAACCTCCGTCACACCTTTGACCGTTAATATTTATTAAATAGAGAAGAATTACTCTTAAGAAATTGTTCACAGTCATTATTACCAGCTAAAAATAAGAAAAATGCGTTTTCCATCACATCATCCGTCACTTTCTAACACAGTCTAACTCTATCCTCGAAAAAGGCCAATTTGAGAATTAGAAACAACTTCCAAAAAGCATTGAAAACGATAATTTGAAAAGTTTAGAATCACCTCTTCGTATGCTTACCGCTTCGAGAGCATGCCATGATTTGGGAGGGGAAAATTTGCATGAAAGAAGATCATCAATTGTGCCCTCTAAGTTATAGACTCAAAACATGAAAGTTCATTTAAGATTTGAAGATTTGAAAACATTCAAGATTTAGAAGATTTGAAAACATTTAAGATTTAGAAGATTCGAAAATATTGAAAAAAATTCTCATCCGTAAAAAAGGCTATGGCTGGTGGCTGAAGCGTGATTGGTATAGATATCTCTGTTTTCTTCTTCTTTATATTCTAGAGACTTTAAACTCCTGAATCGAATCGCTCCTATTTTTGGAAAATCTCGATTCGAAGAATAAAATAAATTCTCTCGTAACCTTGAGAGAGGAAATTTGTATGCTTCAAATTTAACCTTCAGCCTTCAGAAAGACTGTTAACTGATCGCTTTCTGATGCGAGACTAAGGTAAAAATCGCAAATGACTTCTTTTCTTGCTCTCGCCCGGGGTAATTTTGTGCAAAAGCGGATCTTAGGTTGCAAATGTTAGCGGGGGAAAAACTGGTATGCAAGTTGCTTTACGCTCATTAATTATTCCAATCGTAATAAATTTAAAATTTATCATGAACGCATAGCATTTATTTTTTGTTACTATGGTTATTCGAAAGAGAAACAGTTTATCTATATTCAACTAGATTTTTCCCTCCTTCATTGAATCGGAGAAAAGTTGTAGACCAAACCATGAAGAGGTAAAATTTACGCAATTTATAAAATCAAGAAAAGTTGTTCGAAACACCCGGAAACATATTTTTGAAACAATACCCATTTGATAGAATAATGTTTCATCTATCTTCAGCCATAGTTTCATCATTGGAAAAACATCCTGAAAAAAAATCAAAGACCAAAACGTGTACAGGTTGTATGGGAAATTGAATTTATTTTTGGCCAAAAAAAGTTGTTCGTAACACCCCAAAACACATTTTTAAATAATACTTATTCGATAGAGAATATTTTCATTTATCTCCAGCCAAATGTTTACTGGTCGGAAAAGGGTTTGGGAAATTTATAGGCAAAACGTGTACATGTTCGCGTCCACAAAATAACGCAAATAAAAAGAACAACGGAAACCGCCGACAAAAAAGCGCGAACAACTTTCTTTGATTTTCCTCAATTAATTCATTTCCTTCATTCAACTTGTACACGTTTTGGCTTATAGTTTTTCTTTCCCAAAGATAGAATCATGGCTGAAGATAGATGAAACAATTGTATCGTCTAGTTGCAAAACCGGCTAACCCCACAAAGTTTGAGAAATTGTTTTTTTCGGGTTTTTAGACTATAGATACATTTTTCCACTTATTGGTAGTGAGAAACAGCATGATGCTACGGAAAATCGTCTTTCCTGTAAAATTTTTATTTTTGGAGTTGGCCGGTTTTGCAACTAGCCGACCCAATTGTCCCAATCGAAAAAGTTTTGTATTAAAAATATGTTTTTGGGTGTTTCGAACAACTTTTTTAACTGAATATGGTAGATTTTACCTGTTCATGTGGTAGTGTATAACGTTTCTCTGATCCAATGCAGGAGGGAAGAAATCATATTGGAGCCGAAATACATTGCATTAAGTAACAGTTCATTCCGAAGATACGCATAGCATTTTGTACGTACTAAGCGGTTTTTAAATTAATTATCATTTTTTCATTCAACACTCCCTCACTCGTCTAATTTTATTCTATGACTGCGTTCTATTTAAAAAAAACTATCTGAACGCAAAAGGAGCACTTTTTACATCAACTGAATATATTTGACGGACAATGTCGTTCCCAATAACATCCCCAATCGATGACATACAAATAAATGAATCTGAATCAGTAAGATATCAGTAAGATTATTTCAAATCGATAAAACAATTTTTGTCATAATAAATTTACTTCATGTGTGCATGTTTTTCGCTCTATACCGATTTATTTGACAACAGAGGTTGCATTTCTATTCAAACTGGCTTAGTGCCAACGATTCACCAGGTCGTGTTTAGCGATGTTGCAAGAGCTGAGAGAGGAAAACCAATATAATCCAAATCCAAATATTTCAGTGGTATAACTTGTGAAAATTTATTGGCTACCGGAGGTGACATCGAATCTAAATAAACGCCATAGGTTTCGTTATAAGCAAACGACTGCTGCCGAGGATCGGGACGATGCAGTCGGAAATCTAAGACAACAGAGCGGCTGATTTCCGGGTTATTTGTGAACGTGTTAATACCTGTTAATTTCGTTTATAAAAATAAATAAAAAAGCATGGGTAGCAATTTAAAGCACAACAAGCGAGATCTTCCAAGTGGTAACTTGTTGTAGTTAGATTACGCCACTGCAAATTATGTTAGATCTCATAAGAGCATCAAATTGAATTTAATTCTTTTTTTTCTTTCTGCATTACCAATACTAATTGAGCGTAGACAGCCTAAAGCTAGGCCTCGCGTAGGCTCACGCATTGTTTGTTATTTGGAGTCAATATTGATACAAATATGTTCAGCATTTACGATTGCCTGTAGTCAATGATTATGTTGGAAAGTTCTTGGATGTTTGTATATCAAACCGGAAACTTTATTTTGAGACTTGCAATTGAAATACTGCAGCAGGATCGCACGAAGTGCTTAAATTTTCAATTCTAGGTTATGATTTCTATGCTCATGATTTTTTTTTTTGAAAAATAAATCATATTAAAGCGAATTACATTCATAGTCAAATTGGATCCTTTTTACTCTTATGTAGTGCTTAGAAAAAAAATGGTCACATTTCTACTCCACGTTTAAAAAATGGCAATTGGTATGGTTCCCTTTGGCGTCCAACACTACTTGCAAGCGCCGTGATTTCTGATCAGTGTAGACGGAATGTTCCTCCAGGTCTCCTTAATTGCTGTTTTGAGTTCCGCTTTGTTCTCTGGATTTTTATTCTTCAAGTGGTTCTGGATTTCCCACCATAAATGCTCAATAGCCTTTAAGTCCGGTGATTGCCGAGGTGTTTTGAGTTGATTAGGACTTTATAGAGTAGCTACTGCTTCGCGTCATTATTCTGTTTTTAATGGTATTAATCACGAGGGAGACCAAATTTCTGCACGGAAGACGTTTCAGGATGTTCAATTAAGCCATCTTGATCATCGCCAAATCGATAAACTCCATGGTTCTAGTACCAGAAGCCGCCATTGTATCATACATTAGTTGACTGCCGCCGCCGTGTGTTACTGTGGGAACCAAATGATGAACTTGGAGCACCGATCCTGGATTCCTCCACATCATCTATTCGATTCAAAGAGATTGATATTCTTCTCACCGTATAAAGGACCTTGCTCCAGAACACCTTAGTTTTTTTACATATGCCTTAGCAAATTTTAGTCATTTTTTCACCTTTTACGGGCAACACGACCTCTCAGAGAGGGGGCCTCCGTAGCCACATTGGTAGCACGTTCGCTTAGTATGCGATCGATCGTGAGTTCAGAACTCAGGGCCCTCATTGACCATATTTGTGTTGTTACATAATAACTACGTCCACGCAACAATCAACAGCGATGGAGATCGATCCACGATCGATATAAGATCCACGATCCACGATTCACGATCGTAATAAGATCGATGCATCCATACAACTGCTCTGCTCTGCAAGAAACATTGGACTGTTGTTCTATTAATAACTCAACAATGATCATATCAACTGTCTCCGTCGTCCGATGGTCTAACTGGTATAGAAGGAATACTCTTACGTTGAAAGATGGCAACTGTGTAATGTTCTATTTATAGATATGATAAACATGTGACATGTAGGGGAGAACAACTGTTGAATAATTATAATACATTAGTTTGATGTATTTCATTACACTCAATCATGTATACCCATTTTTGCGTGTGTATAGGTGAAACGTCATAATAAACAATAAAAATAAGCTTTTGAGATGGCGACGAGCACCGTTTTCATATTTTGCTTGAAAGAAATTTAGTGTTTTAGTGTTAAGTGTGTTTGTATAGAAAACGGTATGTTTTGAAAGCATTTTATATAATTATTGATACACTTTTGCTTGACTCATAGCGGTGGCAAGTTGGCCACTAGAGGCCAACACGAAATTATTGCGACACATTCAACAGGGCATAACTTTTTTACCATTGGGTAAAAATCAACCAAATTTTGCACACTTTCTCATTGATGTGTATTGTCTACATGCTGTCAAACTCGAAGTCTTTTTTTTTCGATTCAACGAAAATGGAGGTGAACCAAAGCGAGCCGAGAGAACAAATTCTTTCCAAACACCTGGAATTTCCTGGCCTGTTGCACCGGCAGTTGGAAAAAATGTTGAACATTCACCACTAAACCGTCTTCAGAGTGTTGAAGCGGTTCCAGGAGCGGAGAACAAAAAGACGGAGGGAAAGGTGAAGCGGATGATTAAAGCAAATCCCAACGTCTCAAGCCGTGATTTGGCTAAAAAGATCGGCATGTCGCAGAGCTACGTCCAGAATGCAAAGAAGAGAGCTGGACTACATACATACAAGGTTCAGAACTTCCCAAACCGCGATGAGCGGCAACGGAAGCTCTACGAGAAGATGCTGACAAAATATGGCGGCTGTGTGATGGACGACGAAACGGATATAAAAGCCGATTTTAAATAAGCAAATTCCGGGGTTGGAGTTTTTCACCGGCAAGAGCAAGGTCGATGTGGATGACAAGTTTAGGAAGAAGAAAATGTCGAAGTTCGCCTCCAAATATCTCGTTTGGCAGGCCATTTGCTCTTGCGGACTGAGGAGTGAGCCTTTCGTGACAAAGGGCACAGTATATGGCGAGATCTACAAATCTAAGTGCCTCGAGAAGCGCCTTTTTCCGTTCTTGCAGCAGCACGACGAAGCTCCGCTATTTTGGCCAGATTTGGCATCATGCCACTATTCCAAAAGTGTCCTGGAGTGGTATGAGGCCAATTCTGTCCATTTTATTCCAAAGGACATGAACCCGCCAAACTGTCCGGAGATGTGCCCGGTGGAGCAGTACTGGGCAATAATGAAGCGGGAACTTCGGAAGAGCAAGAAGACAGTCAAAGACGAGAAGGACATGTTAAGAAAATGAGAAAAAACTGAGAAACTGACCAAAGACTTTGATGGAGGGCATCAAGCGAAAATGCGTTCAATCGATTAACTTTTCTTTTGATTTTTGAAGTAAATATATGTATAAAACTACCCTAAAATTTTGGTTTGATTCTAAACATTATAAGAAAATTGGCATGACATTTTCGGTGTCGCAAAAATTTCGTGTTTGTCCCTTATTGTAAGAGATGTGATTTGCCATAAACGCTTCTTTGAACGCGTCTAATTGACGAATTGAATGAGAACATCACACCACTTGAACTGTTGGTTGAATAACTCAAGGCGCATTCATAATAAATTTGATGTTTTTTTCAGATACCAAATATAATAAATTTTTATTTATGATAATTCCGCAAGGTCACATTAAGCACGTTATAGATAATTCAGGAAAAATAACACCTCCCACTCTTGTCACGCTTGATCTAAAATACAACGACGTTAATATGTAGTACACTTTTGCCGGAAACAGTCATCTTCTGTACGCCTAGATTCACGAGTCATTTCATGTGGGCATCTTGCCCTTAGTGGTTGGCAATTTGACCCGTAAGCTTTTTGTAGCATCTTTTTCATACCTTTTTAATTTATCATATACCATTATGAAATTAAAAGAAAAACAGAAGTAAACGCGATTGCGGAAAACATCCCAAAGATCGAAGCTGATTTAATGAAATGCCTCAATTTGGTATGCATTGTGTTTAATTGTACTCTATGCTTAGGGTGGCCGTCTTACCCCGTCGGCGCTGTTACAGCTCAAATGCATAATGAGCCTAACATAAATAAACGGGATAAAAAAACGACCTCTCAGATTGTTCCTGTATGCTACTCTCCGGACAGTATCTGCGCTGACAGGTCCTCCAATGGTGTTGGCTCTTTCGGTGGTCAATTTGTTTTAGGATTCCATCGCAATGTTCTCACAATTACCCATGAATCATTTATCATCAGAAGACAGGATCCGTTTACGTTCTCTACCAGGGAGATTTTCCATGGTACCTTCATATCTCTACTTGTTTATGCTTTTCATACTGAAGAGTGGATTCTTCCGACAGCAGATGCTATTTTCCGCAATATTTTTCCTCGAAAAGTCTTATTTATTATCATTGTACGTGTAACGATAAAGGGTATGTTATCTAGTTGACCGATACTTTTCAAAATTTCAGACAGTGAAATATAACCCATTAGTAAGATTTTGGCATTTTTATATCATACAACTTCAATACTATAACTGTATGTTCGCACCATACGCTTAACTCCACTCATAAGGTTCTGTACATCATATGGCTGCATCTTCTTCTGTACGGAAACCCACTTTTTCTTCATGTCTTCCTAAGATTGGAACTCTTTGGGACGCTTCCGTAGTGTCTGCTTCATAATAGCCCAGGGTTTTTTGATGGGCTTTAGTTCCGGTGCATTGGGGGAGTTCATGTTCTTGGGTACGAAAGTGACCCCGTTGGCTTTGTACCACCTCAGGACATCCTTTGAATAGTGGCACGAAGTTAGATCCGGTCAGAAGATCGTAGAGACCTCGTGTTGCTCCAACAGAGAAAGCAGATGCTACAGTAGACACTCCTTGAGGTAGATCTGCCCGTTTACAGTCCCGGTAGTCACAAACGGCGCACTCCGTTTGCCACATGAGCAGATCGCTTGCCAAATCATGTATTTCTTGGCAAACTTTGAAAGTTTATGCTTCCTTACTTTCTTCGGAACATCAAACTTGTGCTAGGCGGTGAAGAACAGTAGCCTCGGTAGCTGCCGCAAGTCCGCGTTGACGTAAGTCCCATCATCCACGCTTTCACAACACGCCTGTGATCCTGATCACTAATAGAACACCCATTCTTACCGCATTTCTCCTGCCGTTCGATGCTCAGAGTTTTGTAGCAACGTTTAATCACACGACTCACCGTTTATTGCACGATTCCGAGTTGGGTTTTCCAGGTACTTGCGCAAAATCAATTCGTGATATTGCTTTTCGGGTGACGACATTATTTTCCAATTTCCGAAAAACTGACAGCAATAAAAATACACTCTAAACTACTTCTCCCCAAATTTCCAGGAGAAAATAGAAAATTTTCTTACACTCATAGCTAGTGAAATTCAAAATATTTTGCACGTAATAAATGGAGATTATCGTCAGGTAGCATGAGTATGCTCAATTTTGCGATTGACTGTACGCTTCGGGTTTTTTCACCAAAATTATTCGATGCGAAAATGATTTAAATGATTAGCATTTCAGACACGTAGAAAAGCGTTTGGAGTCTGGCGTTTGGCTCTAGTTCATTTGGTGTACAAACAAAAAAAAAAAATTCTTGAAAGAATATTGAATGCTGTGATATTGCTGCGTTAGTCATTACTAAATTACTAATAACACCTCTCTAGCTCTAAATTCCTTCGACTCATATCTTGATCGAGAAATGTATCCGGTGCAGCATCGCCAAACTTTTTAGGTTGCCAGTGTTCGCTCGTGAGAATCAGTAACTCTAGACATTTTACATGTGCTTCAAAAATATATGTAAATAAACACACAAACGTATACAAAAGACGAAATTTCACACTACAAAACTGCAGGGCGCCGCTTGAGTTGACACTGCAAATCGACCGGGCGCCGCAGCCGCGTCGCTCGAGTGTAAAGTTTAAAATCCAGCAGCATTGAATCGTACGAACTATCTTTTATACTGTGTATGGGATAAAGCATGCCAACATACAATTTTTCAAGCGAAAGAACCATCTTTACGATACAGGTTTTATTCGCAAAAGGTCTGGCTGGGCAAGGAAGTAAAAAGTGCCCCAAACCAAATCACCAGCTTTATGCAAAATATTGTATAGGGTACCAAATAAGAAATTTTGACTATTTTTTGAACCCCTATGTGGTTCGCCATAGGATCTATGGTGAAAACGCACTTTTGATTTTTTCGCACGCCATTCTCAATAGCTTCGAGATAAAAGTTGTAAAAATATTCAAAGTGTATCTTAGAAATATCATTGAAAATTTTTTCATCAGAAATTTATTTACCAAAAAAAAAAATCTTGAAATATTGAAAATTTTTTTGGGGAATTTAGAAATTCACTACTACTTTAGTTCATATATAAATGTGTTGCTACGCTTTTTCTATATATTTTTTCAGAATTTTAACAGTGTTGCGGTGCAAAAAAAAAATTTTCAAAATTCGTTTGGCTTCTTTAAACTTATGTAACTGAGCCAGTAAAATTAAACGATTTAATAAAAAAAAATATATATTTTGTTTTTCATTATCCTGAGATCTATTATTGTATTGTTTTCGCGTACTCGTGAAAAAGCCCCAAACCTTATCACAAGCGCAATTGAAAACATTTTAAAGAGTACCAAATCAGAAAATTAGATAATTTTTCTGAATCTTATAGGATTCACTATAAGAGCTATGGTTAAAAATACAGTTATTTTTTTTCACGCCATCCTTAGTAGTTTGAAAAAGAAAAAAATGGAAAAATATTCAAAATGCATCTTACTATGAAGTACCATGATATATCGTCAAATAAAATTACCATTAAAACTTCAATTTTTTGTAGCATTTCGCAATTCAGTTTTTTATGCGAAATTGGATTATTCTGCAAACAGATACAATACAATACAATGAAGATAATCATCGATTTCATGAAAAAAAAAATATTAATTAAATGCAGACGGTGAAAATGAGGAAAAAATAGTACGTTCAATCTTCGAAACGGTGTAAAGAAATCATAAATATAAAAAGAACACATACGAACATATTTCAAAGCAGTACTGTGTCTCAAAACATAATTTAAAAATTCCAAAATTTCATATCACCAAAAAGTTGTACCGCACAATACTCTAAAATTCTTAAAAAAATCACATATCAAAAACACGTACATTTGTATGATAACTATGTTTTAATGGATCTAAAAATGTGAATAAAATCCAAAATTTCGAAATGACAAATTAAAAAATGAAAAAAAAAATTGTCGCGGTACACCACAGTAGATGCACTTTGAATATTTTCTCAATTTTTCATTTCCAATCCTACTGAGAATGGATAAAAAGGAAACAAAATATCTTTCACTACAGCTTTTATAGTGAACCATATAAAGATTGAGAAAAAAACGAATTTTGGTACCCTATACAATATATTCCATAGCGCTGGTGATGAGATATAGGAGAACTTTTTAAAAACACACGAATACAATAAATTTATAGATTTCAGGAAAATAAAAAAAAAATTATATATTAAAATAATATATGCATATTTTATATTTATTAGATATTTTCTTATCGCAACAACATCAAAAACCACATGCGAACATATTTAAATATAAATTAAACCAGTACTGGGTGCTCCTGTGGCCGTGTGTTTTGCGTCACACATTATCATCAAGAAATAGTCAACATTTCTTATGTGATACCCTGTACAATATTTCCCATAAAGCTGCTGATTTGGTTTGGGGGTACTTTTTACTTTCTTATACAGCCAGGTTCTTTTCAAAATTTTCTGTTATGAGGAGAAATAATGCGCATAACCGAAATTAACACTACTGAATGATTCTGACAGTTCACAGTTCAATTCTAATGAGGAAATTCTAATTGAGGATTTCGCTGTGTTATTTTTAGAAATTAGTGGAAGCACAATTGACATACCGTCTTCTTTCCTTCCGTATTACTCTTCAAGGCCAAGAGATCATTCAGAAATGAGCATGGGTTATGGAATATTCCGTAAATTAAACAGGTAACTTTAACATAAAAAAAATGGAAATGTGAAAAGAATAGATAAGAAAAAAATGGTACTTACGTTACAAGTAAACCAGGTAAACGTATGCCGTCAGACGCTCGCTAACGCTCGGTCGGACTTAACTAAAGGATCATCTCCTATGTTTCAAAATAACCGGGCAATCGGTGGAACACAGATTTGCTTGGTGCCGCCTCGGTTCCTTATCCTCGTTAAATGGGGACTTCGCCCCCGTTACATTGCCCGCAGATTAAATTTCATCACGAAATAATAAATTCATGATAAAAGCTGCGCTGCAGTGGTAACTACGTAAGTAACAATATTTTTTTCTTATCAATACTTTTTACATTTTCATGGCATTCATGTTCTTTATTGTTTATGTTGCTTTCGGGTAAATACCTATTGGGGTATATGTTGGATTCGGGTATTTGTTACATTCGGGTGAATGTGATTCGGGTAAACGTGTTTCGGATGAATGGTATTCGGGTGAATGTGACACAACCCTCTGCCGCATATAAAGTTTCATTAATGTTTTTTTTATCTAATACTTGTAAGCCTTATATGGTAGTAATATATCCACTTTTATTAAAGCTAGTTTTGAAACTTTTGATGTTTTGAGCATTTTAAACTGTTATGGTTACTTGGGAAAAGCACATAATGGACCTGTCATGTTTTGGCGACGGAGTAGATTTGATCAGAAAAGATACATAAATGTAGGGCAACAGTAAAATAAAAGCTAAAGAAGATCAGCAGGGTGACTCGGGATACAGTAGGAATGAAGATTTTGTGGAATACAATGGTCACTTAGCTTAAACAACGGAGTGCCCAAAATGTAAAGCGGGTTTTCCAAAATATTGTTCGCAATTTCGTCACAACTACATCCGAATAATTAGCTGGAGTTATTTTTGGTCCTGTTTCGTCGTTTCTTTTTTAAATTTCATACAAACTTTATCGAGATAAAAATAATTTAGTTCCGATAGGCTGATTGGAGTTTTAGAAAGTCACTTCTAAGAGTCGTTGAAAATGATAAATGTGAAATTGAAGAACATTTGGACATTCCAGTTAGACGCTACAGCGCGATTTGAACTTTAATGTTTGCTCTACTTTTATCGATGAGTCATTTGAAAAGCCATTTGATAATCGGCATCAACTCGTTCATTTGGGAGAGGGCATGTCGTTTTGCGATGGCTAATAAATAAACCAAAACATCCAGCCGTAATAAAATAAGCTGATTTGAATTTCATACTCGTTGGAAGGAAATGCCTTTGGTTTTCCCTTTGTTCTTTTGATGGTTTGAGTATTTTTTTCTTAGCTAAACCACATCCGACAGTTTTAATGTGGCATAACCGCGAGCTTCAGGGCTACAGGTCATAATGGGGACCGTCGCCGATTCTGTGTGTTTGTATTGTTATACTCTATTGATTTTCCGGGCTCTCTCCTGCGTCTTTAAGCTCAACCAAACATTATTTTTTGGCTCGTTTTTAGTGGGTCGCATATACATATAGTACTCACTCAGTCACTCACCAATGAACTTGGCTGCTGTTGGCTGTATCAAACAACTTTTATCTGAATCAATGCTCGCTGCCAAACAAGCGGTTTTTCATGCCAAAACAGTTTTCGAGACCGATTGGCGACTGGTTGAAACTAGTATCGCCACTTCGGAGGAAGGTTCTACGTGACACTGGGCGAAATCGATCCGGACAGAATCACACGGAGCACAGAGCACGAGATTCAAAAATAATAACGTTTAGAAAATTGTTTTCTTTTCCATTGACAGAGCAAGATGGGTAAACAAAAACACAAACAGCAAAAAATAGAGGAAACTATCACATTGATGCAAATGTGCTTCTTCTCGTAAATCACGATTTTGTTTTGGCGTGGTATTTATAGCACTTGGTATTAAATTTTCATCACTGAGACTACCATGCTCGGTTGTCCACTGTGCACACGTTGCTTGCGTGCCAATAGCTCCTCTTCGGTTGACTTGCTGAATATCAGTTTTAGCCTTTTCTTTGCCAATTTTCGCCGGATGGTCAGTACACAGACAGATAGCAGAGCAAATCGACTAAGATCACGCAAGGCAGCTGTTTTCGTCGAGTCCTAAATTGTGTTCTCCCGAGTCTCCTGATTATGCAAACGGCTCCTTGCGGTAATCAGTCCTCTTTTCGTAGAAATCATGCGTATTTTCCGTCGGCTACAGCTTCTCAGCAAATAAATTAATCCCTTCGACATACACTACTCACTCCGGAAGGGCAAACCGGCTCGCGAATCCATCCGAATGGTTCGGTGAAAATTCTGCAACTGACTTTCGGAATACTGCAACGTCCTGCTTGATGGTTAAGATTTACTCTCTGTCTCTCATGCTCATCTCTCCGGCAGCACTCGCTGGTGCGGCATAGTCACTCGCCACAGCATGGGGACGTCACTCGCCAATGTTAAAAATAAGCGAATAACACGATACGATAAGGGTCAGCAGCTGGCTGGTCTAAGGAAGGAAGTGAAATACAGGTTTTCCCACGGTCGTTTCATCGTATCGTTCCATCCCCACCGCCCGGTATCGCCTTTCCCCAACGTCGGTATCAGACTATCCGCATCGATGCTCTCGTTTCATGAAAATGTTTACTGTTTGGGAATAAAGAAGATACACCGATGATGGAGCAATTCAGTGAAAATGCTGCCAATCTTAGCTCTATTGTGCGGATTGGTAAAGTCGCCAAACGCTTATAAATTTAATTCGTAAAACATTGTTACGTTACTGTGTTAAGCATTGAGAATAGATATCTTATCTATATGATAAGCCAAAGCTGGTTATTTCCTTCGTCTTCTTTTTGGAAAATTACAAGAGCTACTTGTAAGCTTCACACCTCCTGTTTTTGCTATTATTTATTATTGTTTATCCTTTTTTTCCATTTAGACACATTCCGACCAATCAAATTTTTGTTGTTAAAGAAACAGAAAGTGGGTTATATCTGTGATATAACCGCAAGGGTGACGTAGGACTATCGTTGATTTATTGATCATTTGTTTTCAGTTGCATCTGGACCAATTTTGAATGAATGAATAAATGAATTCGAGAGAGTTACCTTAGAGTTACCTCACAAAAGTTGTATAATACATAATACATTGCTTGTATTGTGATATGATTTGTATTCCATTTCCAATAGACAAAATATCTTTTGCATCAAATCAGTCTACATAATTTTTGCGTTCGTTCATCCTCAGTTCATTCGTCACAACACCAATTTTTCGTTTGATAAATTGTTGAGTAAACATCATTTTCCAGTGCACGTATAGCGGGATTTTTTTTTAAGATTCATTGCACCTCTAATAAATCGCCGAAAGACGTAGTCTTACGTTTTGGTGTTCTAGGGTGTGTTCGGATTTTGATACAATCACGCGTCGTGTCTGTTAGAAAATCTGGCGGCCAACGTGCCGCTCGTTCGTTTTATTGTTCCAAAAGTTTCCTATGTACAAGGGTTTTGCTAGAATTATTCTAGGCGTGGTCAGACGTAATATTTTAGAAAGATAGCTTCTTCGAACTGCTAACGTAAATAGGGAGAAGAAAGTGAAGACACATGTTTCCCAAAACGTAGCATGTGTTTACCGTTCTTTACTGCTAGCAAAGCTAACGGCAAAGCGGAAAGAAAACAAACGCACGATTCCACGCGGTACGCGGTAATAAATAGACCCTTGTCCCAGTAACAGGCTTCGGTATCGAATGACACTTCATGGTCGCATTGCCCGGCACCCTCGTTGGAGTTTTATTGCCTTAGGGGTCCTGACTATTAGCGAGATGCACTATGTTTGGAGTCTCGAGTAATCATATTACGCGTTGATTGCACTTGATTGAAAAATCACAAAACCAAATGTGTCTGGTCGCAATGTTATATGGATAGAAAACTTTAAAATTAACTATTTCGCTTGAATGTATTTTTCAATTCCAAGGGGAACTGGCAGATTATTTTTCAGCAACGATGACATCTTTCCGGAATCTTCTCGATGCTGGATGACAACCAAACGAAAAGAGTTCCGCGCGAGTATGTGTGTGTGTGGCGGCTGCTGTCTCAAGCGGAACCGTTTTTCGATGCTGATACTCTCTTGGTCGCTTTCTCTTTTCCTCCTGATGGATCGGCTTTTCAGTGCTCCCTCACAATTCGAAACAAACTGAATGCGTTTCAGGTAAGGTCAGGAAATGAATCACTCGATCCCTCGCCGTCCAGCTCGTCCAGCAACGATGTTGTCCAGTCGGTGTCTTCAAGAAAAATGAATGCGTTTCACCACCAGAATATCGCTTAAGTATGCTTTTTGTCCGCGATTGAATTGAGAGAAGGTGTGGTTTGCGATGGCAATTTGGAAGGAAAACTAGAGGCGAATGAACTCTCTGAGTTTGAAACTCGATTGAAAATTATATGATTTTCGCGATGCGAAACATTTTCCGTTGGATGCGAAAACATCCTACTGATGGGGAAGAAAAATCTTCAGAAGCTTTCCTGCTAATTAATTGCACTTGATTGAAAAATCACTAAGCCAAATGTATTTGGTCACAGGTTTAGATAGAAAGGTAGGATAGAAAACATTAAAATAAAATCTTTCGCTTGAATGTATTATTCAATTCCAAGAGGAACTGGCAGATTATTTTTCAGCAACGATGACAACTTTCCGGAATCTTCTCGATGCTGGAAACATCTCAAGAAGAATACACAAGGTGGCTATATTTAAAAATTTGTGTTCATTTGTCTCATCATTCTTCTAGACACACACACCCGCATAAAATTGACAATGCTCATGTGTGATCAGATTCTCACACACAAAGATCCTCTACCTAACGATATGATAATCCTGATGATTTGCGTGTTTGTGTAGAAACAATTGACGATGGTTGATTGATGATTCATTCTTGCCCTCACAAGATCAATATACAAGCGGACCATACTGTCCATACATAGAGTATTAATCCTGAATACTATCGCGACAGTCTTTTTCGCCGCTTGACACACACTTAGTCAAATGCAATTTTATTTTTTTTACCAGTACCATTATTCAAGATTTCATAACCTCTCCAATATACCTTTTGCGATGCATGAAACTAACAAAAATGTGTGTGTGATGCAAAAATACAGTAACATTCTCCACCAGACGACATGGAAATCGAAGCGGTGCTTTTACCGAAAAAAATTGCACCGTTACAAGATTAAATTGACGTAACATGGAAACATTTCCATTTTCACATACATTTTTATATGGTTTACTTGCATTGAAATTGGAGAGAAGGAAAATACTTGCGGTTTGCAGCTCCATTTCAATTTTTTTAAGTAACTCAAAGAGGTTACGTATGATGCGAAGTTGGAGAAAAAACAACAATCCTGCAGTGTCAGAAACCGTAAGTGTCAGAAAGATGGAGGTGGCAGATCGTAAAACTCATTTGGAAGTGGTGGTTCATTTTAGATAAAACCCTAAGTCGTGATCGGGAGACGCTGCGGAAATGGTGGGTCCGCAACGGCCAGAAAGTCGCATTCCAAGTTTCACAGACCGTAAGGAAGTATTCTTGAGGCGAAGAAATTCTTAAGGAAGCACTAGGAGAATTTGCCGAAGAAATGAAATTACGTCGGTTTGAATGATGAAACGAACTGCATGCCGTTTTCTTTCAAATTCGTGGATAAGAACTCATACCCGGTTTGCGAGATCAAAGTTCCAGAAAAAGTATACAATCTGCAGCGGGCAACAAAATAAAAATTGCTTCTGGGACTATGAACCAGGATTTTTTTTCAAAAGAAGTGCCTTGAGAACTCCTCCCAAGAGGAATCCATTGTCGAGTGGTTAGCGTCACATATTATCATGACATTATTTAGGTTTTTGTCATAGGAAATCTCAACTAAGTACTAATAAGAATGACGCAAATCAATACGTTAGGATGAAAAAAGTTAAGGCCTTTAGAAAAGGCAGCTGCCGAATTTGGAGCTTACGGCAAGATTAACTCCCGAGGACTCACTCGGTCACAAGATGATGATGATGATGATGGTCCCGCCTCCTTCCCCTACAGAGGTTTGAGCAAGACGAGTTATCTAACAAGAGCCTCTGCGAAGCGTTTTTTTAGACACCTAAAATAAACAGTAAATTTTGACTATCTAAACCAAAGATGAGTCAGGCTGCAGAAGCTTCAGTGAGACATTCGTGAGAAGCTAGATCGTTTGTGACCGTGAGAAACTCTGTTTCAGCTGTACCAGATATTCGATATGGGAACATCGGAGATGTTTCCTGGTATAGCTATGAGTTCTGTCAGTTATTCGAAAAACCATAACTCAAAAACAGAATGAGATAAAATGCTAATATTTTTATTGAATGTATAAAAATATCTAAGAATAACATTTTTGGCAAAACTATTCGGAGCGGTGCCTCTTTTCTTGACGCAGAGCTGTAAACGCTTGGACCAATAGTCAACTACGGCACGGGTTATTGCAAGTGGAAGTTTGCGGACTGTCTTCTCGGTATTCTTTATAGATTGCAAATTTAGATGAGATCTTGCACAAGCACTCCTTTAACTAGGTCTAAGGTGTATGTTATGGGCTCTGAACAACCGAATGGCCAATCGTTTGTCAAAAAGAATTCAGATAGGTTTGCTGTTCGTTACGTCTTCGAACCGTTTCAGGACCTTTTTTACATCGTTTTAATCTAGGGTAAAAGATTTTGGTTTGTTCGATTTATGGTATTTTCACGCAACTAGTAAATGCAAATAGAAGCTCCAAGTCTCAAGTTGCTAATAATACCATAAGGCATTCAAATTATCCAAATTTTTATGTTTTTAACGATTTTCTTCAAAGCGAAATTATGATCATGGTTTTTCCGAAAAATGATCGTGGCTTGTCCGGTTTTGGAAATCACTATTTTTGAATGAATAAATTCGGTTTTTTAAGAAGATGTTGCATTTCTCATTGCTTGAGTTTACTGTCATCACATTGATCCATTTATAGTTTAGGTTTTTTTCAGAATATTGCCTTTTCTTGGGCATTTTAAAGGTGAACATCACTCAACACAGAGACACTTTATTTCTGCTACGCACGAAGGACAACATAAACAAACTGCAGTGCGCCAAGCGGCTGCCATAGTAACAATATGGACAAACCAACATCAGTTCATTGAAAAACCATGATCAGAATTGAGGTCATCGAGATGCATTAAATACGCGATGTAGATGTATAAATCGGATCCAAATGGTGATGTTTACAATATATGTAAGTGTTATGATCCAGAAAAGGTCTGAATATGTACCAAATAATCATCTGGTGGTTGATTCAAAGTTAGCTCAAATAAGGGGCGCTTTGGCACCAATAGAAGGTGGACGTTATAAACCTTTAAATCATATGAATCCGTAAAAATATCCTATAAAACTACTGTAAATCATAAAAAAGACTATTTTATTTATATGATTGGAAACATTTGATTACCATTTCGTTTTATGTACGAAATTGTACCCGTTCCCTCTTGATCATATATAAATGCAAAAACTCAGCATTGGGAACATCACATTTTAATCTCACCTAACAATCCAACCCCACCGCAACGGACGCAATGGAATGGGATGGCATGGACTTGATCGAATAATGTGAAGTAGAGGACACGGATTTAATAAATCGAATTATATACAACTGGAATGAGGTGGAATTGGAAAAAGAAGAATCAGCTATAACGGAGACCATGGAACCGAATGATTCTCCTGGTGAAGACGATGAGGAAGATGGCGAATGGGTACTGGAAGAAGAATTGGATACGGTATCTCTGAAACTAGATTCATCGGAGGACTTGGATTCGAACAGTCGCATCGGCAACGAGGATTGCATGGGCCCCGATTCGGTGTTTGTAAAACTAGTTTCATCGGAGGGAGAAGATGTCTTCGTGAAACGCGAGTACGCCTTCGTCTCGAGTACCATTCGGATCTGGAAAACAGATCGACTATTCGAAATTACAAACGATTTCAAACAACGTTGATGAGGTTAATGAATTTACACGCCATTAAAGTACCTGACCGTTACAGTACTGTTTGAACGTTGACTGAGTCCGTCTATATTACCAAATAGTCAATAGTTTACGCATAATAATGTATGGCCTGTTAATCTCGGCTTGGTTCCGTTGCTATAGGGAGCTGAATACAATATTTTTCGAAAGTATCGTAAACCAATTAGTACGGGTAAATCAATCGTAGGATATGGGATGATTGCTGTTTTAAAACGTTACAGTTCTTCGGATTGTACAATCGACATTAACAGTGGAATTGAATAGCAACGTGTTGATTTATAGGTACTTTATTCACTGAACCAATATATTTATGTGTTATGTACTTCCCTATTGATCTATTCATTTTGGGACAAACATTTCTTGCAAAATTATTAATCCATTGATGTGATTATTCCTCGATTCAATTCGTTGAAAAGCGATTTATAATGCTCCGAGCCACTTTTCGTAAATCTTTCATTGATGTTTTGCGTGACAGACATCACACGAAATTTCGCCAATATTCGATTTATTCTCATGGGCTGAATACGTTCAAAAATTGTCGATGGTTCCACGTTTCCGAGGTACTTAAAATGCATTCGAATTCTACAGATAAAGTTCAAATAGAGCATTGGCCATCCAGCCATGGATAAAGAGGCCTTCGACGAATAGTGCAACCTGGGATAGGTTTTGTTTGAGAGCGAATCGTGCTGTCCTTTGAAACTTAGTAGTATCAAAACTTATCGAACACCCTTCGTGCTGTAAGTGAATCACATTCATTGCATAATGCCTGTACTGTTTACTTTTACACTCATTTCCAACGAAACTTTTTCAAATTTCATCCAACAAAAAACCGATGTGCACAGTCCTATAAAAACGAATGAACCTTATCCAGCGCATTTTGGCACGATTCCCTGTCCAAACAGTCAATAGCGCCATTTATTGCTGGGGTTGGTAAACGGTTTTTTTTCTGCTTCATTTCCGCTCCAACCAGAGAAAATCATATCGGAACGCGAAAACGCTCGTTGATTCGAAAAAAAAATCTCTTCGAGAAATCGGAAATCAGATTGCTGTCAGTTGCAAACGGTATTTATCCCCCGGAGCGTTATTACGTCAGTAAATTATGCTAAACTATGCGGGTGGGATCATTGGAGCCTAGGGGCAATGAATGTAATCAGAAAGTCGTTACTGTTTTGCGTGGACTTACTTTGTCGTTTTTTGTGTGATTGTTCGGAGCTTAGCGTGGCCGCGGCGGCTGTTTGACCCAAAAATCCTACTCCCAAATCAGTCGCAGTAAAACCAGAAACCTGTAAGTTTCAATAACTGTTTCAACAATACGGTGATTTTCTGTTACCTCTATCGTTTTTTTCCGTATTCAGGGGTTTATATGTATGGTTTTGGCTTCCGTGGCCTAGTGGCTAACGTCTCAACAAGATCGAATAGCCGGTGATTTCTCGTCAAAGAAATTTCCTTCGAATTACACTGATACACATTCTTCTCGAATTTTCCCCTGTGAATATAGTCAATGCATGTTATGTGACATTGGAATCTCAATCAAGTACTGAAAATACGCAAGTGATACTTCATTGAGACGGCAAAGTTCCTCTAGAAAAGTTAATGCCATTGAAGAAGAAGAGGCAGAAGATGTGTGGTTGTTAATCAAAACACTGAGATACTCTACCATGTGTGGATTGTTTGTCTTTCTATATATTTTGCTAGTACTCTTGATGATGAGAAGATGGATACTCATTTTCCGACCCGCGGCACTCAGTCTCAGTTGGGACTAGATTTTTGAGCTCTCCCTCTCTTAGCACAGTCGGCTGATCTCTGGTTAACGCCAGGTGGAGAATGATATTTTCTCGTAGCGGTTCACATGTCACTGTAGATTGATGTCAGCGAGAAGTAGCAGAGACATAGTAGCAACAACATATTTTGCACCATTTACGGGAACAGCTACCGATGAAGGGTCGGGTGGGCAGGGAAGTACTTCACGCTGCTTTTATTTATACATTAGTGTGAATTTCTCACAATGAAAGAGTAAAAGTTTGACTTTTTCTAGAAGATAAAACTTGATTTTTGGCTCCGAAGAGAAAACTGAGATTTGTCAAATTGAGAACATTAGTCATAGGCAAAGACGAAGAGCAAAAATTTGTCAATGTTCTTCTAAACAGTCATAACTCTTCGAAAATATATTTATTAGAATTCAGAGATGCAACCATTTAAGGAGAAATTTATCTTGTTTTCTTAATTTTTTTCTGTTTTTTGGGGTGGCTAGCGATCATTGGAAATGGACCAGGCTAAAGCTTGTTTTTCAACCCTTCACAATGAAGACAAATTTACGCGAATTTTTGTGAACTTTCTTCGTCAAAATGAGTTATTTTTCATGAAAAATCGCTGTTTAGAAGCTCATGAAAAATCGAAAAAATGTAATATCAGAAAACGGCTATGTAACGCTTTAGATAATTCATTTTACATGCTGATAAAAAAATTCAGCCAAGTCGGTCGAGTAGATCCGTAGATATTGATACGCCACCAGCTGAAATAACATGGTTTCTAGAAAAACGCGTTTAAAATTTCGTACAGCAATAACACATCCCTTGAGGTGACCTCATAATTTTGGCAGTAACTTCTCATAAATGCAAAAAAGCCATTTTTGCGACATTCCCGCTTAATGTTTGAGCTGTACCCTGTGAAATTTTACTAGCTGTACCCTGCCTAACTTTGCTGTGGTACATTGCGGTTTTATAGCTGTAAAATGAGTAACAACACAAAACATATGATTCATATGACTTTAATTTTGAAATACTTGAAATACTTTGTCAGGGAATCTTGTTTTCCAACACGGATACGTGCAATATACAGTTGAACAATCCGCATTCGAATATAAACAACACAATAAATCAAAGATTAATGTTGAGCAACGCCAATCAATAGAAATTAAATGAATTTAAAATCATTATCAGATACAATTTTACTTCTCTTTGTTTTTTGTATACTAAATTCTATACTAGAGAGCTAGCTTACGTTCACAGTATTTTTTTCAGGAGTGTGCTCATTCCATCTGAAATCTTAAAGTTCCTGAGGTGTTGGTAGTAGCAACAACAATCCTTGAAGTGGATTGTATATTGTGTCATAAGATGAGCTCCATCAGTGCCAAACTTTTCGAGATTTTGAAACGCACACAAACGAACAAAACAATTTTATATGCAAAGATTTTAAAAAAAAATAATTTCAAGGAAAGAAAAGATAAAATAGGAAGCATGCTATCTATAGATCTACACTTGACAAAGGATTGAGGAGTAAAGGTTCGAATTTTTTAAGCGATTTCGGAGTGCTGTAGTTCGATATGAACATAAAGATAAAACATACATCATTTTCAAGATACATATTTCTAGGTTAGGGATATCGTTCGATCCGTATGTCAAATTATTATTAAAGGGTGATGAAATATGAAATATGATTCAGAACGGTACATATTTTTAGTTTGAAGTGTGCATGCGTTGTAGTCAGAAGACATTGCAAGAAAGAATAAAGCGTTTTTGGTTTGCTTCCAAAATTTCTATACATTTCAAAAATGTATTACCAAAAACAATCCAATCAATCAACCTGATTATTTCGCTTCCATTTTTTCGCAGAAAGTTCCAGTAGAACTATTTACTACAGAGGTAGAGCACAGACTCGATTATATGCAGTCTCCCGTTTCTTTTCACTGTATCAAATCGAATATCCGGCCGGTTACCGGATCTCTGTTTCATCTTTAATATGGACATATAGTGGGGGGAATTTGGACAGGTTTGTAGTATACGAAGTGTAGGTTTATCGTTCGTGAGAGGAATAATTTTATTCAACCAAGGTCTGAACTCAACACGAATGTCCGTAAAATAATGAAAAAATCCAAATAATCCACCTAGAAGTGGTATTGTGCTTTTCTGCAGTGTAAACGGACAGACCCTCAACTATTTTGCTTTTGGTTCTAGTCAACTTCTAAATAGTCCACATTTGGCGATTTGATTTCCGTTTATTAGACGTTTATCCTTAGGAATATATCAGACTTTTCACAGTCCATCTCACTCCCACTGGCAACTGGCCGTTTCAACCCTCCTGTACAATTAAGGTAATATTATATTATCAGGCACGTAGCGTAACCGGCACGGCACGTTTCATGCAAGACAAATATTATTGCGTGTGTTTCAAATGTGTATGCGTATATATAGCGGAACGGCTCCGGGCATACACAGCACGCTTCAGACAAATGCATGAAGGAATTCTCGAAAAGAATATTTTGCCGGTGCCGGGCACGAACTACATGGGCGAGTAGCACCATACATACAAACCCAATGTCGAAGTTCGTGGTGTGGGTGCGTTCGTCGCTCTTCGGTACGACATCGGTTTAATCACCAGTAGCATTTCTCCGCTCCGTCTGCGCTGCCGGTCCGTACAGAGAAGTTGCTATGCCTGATGATATGAATACATCATGTATTTGTCTGCCGGTGTCGGTACGTGCCGTTTACGCTACGTGCCTGATAATATAAAACGGCCTTTATTCCAATAATTCAATTTTCCACTCACAAATGAATTTACTTTTCCGTACATACCTTATATCGTTTTCTTGTTAACTCACAAACCGAAATATAACCATCAGCGAATTGAATTTTGATATTAAACCACTCAAAATGCTTATGCAAAATACGAAGATTACATCCACACGCGAAATCATTTATGATTTTCGGTTTTTGTTTCCCTTTTCCACTTTATTGCCATAGGGCGGTTTAAATATTTTAGAATAATACGTAGAAATTGTTCTCATTGACAGAAATCTGTAATTCATAATGTAACTATACAAACCAACCACCTGCCCATATTACTCCCACTGTCCGTATTACCCGCACTTCGCCTACATGTGTTTGTAATCTATTGGACAAATATAATGCGTCTCCACTATCATTAGAAGTTCGTTAAATTTTGGTGGAGACTCACACTTTCATTTCAATTCGTGTTTTTTTTTTGTTGGCAATGGTGACTTGCAATTCACACATGTAAATCTAATAGCACAGATCTAATTCCATAAGATTTGAGAGATAATAATTTAAAATGAAAGATAATAGTTTAGAAAGGAAAGCAAATAAAAAAAAAATGAAACGAGGGCATTTAGGTTGAGACATTCCATATATTGTCGCCACAGCACTATCTTGGAATTCGTTCGTCAGTTCAACGAACGAAATTTCCAACGAACGACATGTCAAATAACCAACCGATGTCATGAGCAGCAGGCCAGTCGATGTGCTGATATTCAGTTTGTTTTTGTTTACTTTCTAAAAAAGCAAAATATTTCGAAGTAGTTTGCGATTAGAAGCATTTTCGGTTAGTTTTGCTCTACAATCTGTTCCAAAAGTCATTATTGAAGACGTAATTGAAGGTAAAATTTGTCTGCTTAGTTGAATGCTGAAATTATTGAACCATTCAAATTACACACATTTCAGATGGCCGATATAATCATTCATTCCGTTCGCCAACAACAGGCCAGTCCTGGAACCGTATACCACGCCCTTTATGGACACTACTTTTTGGGTATTTCCCAAAAGAATTTGGCGATCATTTACGGAAAAAGCCTGTCCACTATTTATGGTTGGATTCAAAAGTTTGAAAGCGAGGGACTTTACCGAAGGAAAAAACGAGCTCAGGTCTTCAAAAAGTTCCAGTCGGAAATGCGACAATGGTTGGTGGAGCTTTATTGCAAGCATCCTCTTTTATTTTTGGACGAAGCCAAGGAGATGTTCCAGGCACATTTCCAGATGACAATAAGTACTTCATCCGTCTGTACTATTCTGCACGAGGCAGGCCTGTCGTGGAAAACCATTGAGAGAAGAGCTATTCAAATTCGTATGGAAGAAATAGTGCGGTTTGTGAATGAGCTCCTCGCCATACCATGGGATATTTTCAATTTAGTTTTCCTCGATGAGGTGAGTATTGACAATAGGGGCACGTTACGTCAGAAGGGATATGGTGTCGTAGGAAAAAAGTTAATTTTCAGAGGAGAATTTTGTCGCCGTGCTCGTTCATCGTTCTTATGTTTCCTTGGCGCTGATGGAATCCTGGATAGTTTCTGGACTGAAGGCACTTTTAACAGGCTAAAGTTTTTCGAATGCTGCCGAGAGTTTGCCTTGCGGAATCCTAAGGTTCAAAGATATCCAGGATTCCATTCAGTATGGATCATGGACGGTGCGAGGATTCATTGCGACGCTAATCTCATTCGCTATCTTCGATCCATTGGGATCATACCCATATTCCTTCCGGCGTACTGCCCCTTTTTCAATCCCATCGAGGTGATCTTTGTCCTCGTGAAAAAACGTCTTCAGAGAGTACACCGGGAAGGTGAACAAATTCTGGCTGAAGTATGTGAAGCTATGAACTACTTCAAAGTTTATCCTTGCCAGAAACTGTTTGAACACTGTGGATACTTCCCTGGAGGATTTTTCAGCCCTGAGAAAGGCTTAACGCAAGATCCAAATGAGGTCGATTTGAATATTGTTCCCAATTAATATAAGAGCAAGTTTTGAAACGTTTACTGTTAACAATAATGAACTATCTGAAACAAATAAATAAAACTCATGAAGACCGTGAAACTATTGCAAATAAAACTTATTTTATTTATTCAAAACCGTAAAATCAAAACAAGAAAAACACTTTAAGAGTGATCAACATCGGGACAATCAGTTACTTTCTCCGCCAACACTTGGCTCACTTCGGACTCTTCTGGTCGGATTGCTGATTGCACTGCGGTGATAAAATCTCCAGCGGCTAATCCTTTTGTTATCATTGCTTCGAGCTTGCGGGAAACGTTGTTAAGTATTCCAAGTGCTGCTGAAATTTCTTCCCTTATTTCAGCCGCTTCTTTCACCCAACCAGCATTCACAGTATGAGCCACTGTGACACCCCGATGTACTGACTGCAGGCGGGCTGCTTCTGACACATTTTTCCATCGGAAGTATTTGGCGAGCTCCAAAGGCGGTGCGGGATCAATTTTCAATTGCTCTTGCTTGTGAGCAGGCGAAGAGTGGATGAAGTTGGCCCACAACATCCACGAGCTTTGATGTCCCTCTAAATCCAAGTGAGTTTCCTTAAGCTCTTTAGCCAAAGCAGCACAATCACGGGTCGAGTGGGCTCCGGCTCGGTCTGAGTTTGTTGGCGTAATGAGCGTCTTCAGTACCATTTGGTGCTGGGCATGCGTCTCCACGTTGGTCGCATATGGATGCACAAAAACTTTGATGTTTTTATCCTTCCATGTAGCAAGGATTCGTGGAGTGATGGCAGAAACATTGTAGGTCTTCCTTTTGGTCGTGTCATGCAGAATGATGAATCGTTCAATGTCTTCTTCATCTGGCATTTGCTTCTCAGACCATGTCGGAACGTCATTGTCAAAATCAACTTGCCGAGATACGTGTTTCTTTGCAAGTTTCCACATGAATCCGATCACTTCCGGCACTGTATCTCCACCGACATTCATGGTTCCGATTTCTCGAGGGCGCATTTGACTGCGAAAAAGTCGTCGAAGAAAGGTCCCTTTAAAGAAGAATTCCAAACTCTTCGCAGCATCATCTGGCAACAAAGTCACATCATTTTCCTCGGATGCACCACTTTCTTCGTTTTCAGCTTCCTCCGTCGTATTATCGGGCAACAATGAGAATTCGACATTCCTCGAGTTCCCATCGTCAGAGACCTGGGTCGTATCCAACAAGGATTTCGAGAATCTAAAAGTTCCCGACGATCCAGCCACCGGAGATCCCGCTGTTTCCTGCTCCAGGAACTCTATTCCGTCGTAGCTGCAAATAGTTCAATTCTGTTGAAGATCATCCTATTTTTTTAATAGTTTGTTACTTACTTGTCCTTGTTATTATCCATGTTAAACTGGAACTGGAGGATTAATGTTCTTCAAGCATTTTTTTTTATTTACCACAACGAGGAGAAACAACGAAAATGTAAACAACAACAATAACGTTGAGGTAAACAACTAACCATGGTGCACCAATCCATGCAGGTTGTTTTGTTTGTGGTAGTCATCTTTTTTTTGTACAAGATCAATAAATGTCAACAGATGAGCATTTCGCATAAACATTCATAGTGTAAAAAGAAGATTTTGCTACGTTTTTTTAGCTGCATGAGTTTTGATTAAAAAAATCTTAATTCCGTTGCTTAAATCAAAATTTGAGAGTAATCAAAAATAATTGCCGTTTTTCATGCTTGAAAGAAGGACTACCATGCATCTAGAAACTATGGAACTTCGTTAGTCAAACGAACGATGTTCGCTTCCAATTTTTCTCCGGATGGCCGATATTTCTATGTAAAGTTTGCAGCACCAAACACTTCGCCACGAGAGAAAAGCTGAAAGAAGCAGTTGAAAACTGGTTATTCTCACATGCGACGGGCACCCATGATCGAGCCACACAAAAGTTTGTAGAACTTCATGCCACATGTTTCATATAGACAGAAATGGTCAAGCTACAACAATTAATCAATGGTATTTATGAAGTTTGCTCTCATTCATATAATAGCAACTCCCACATAATCCCACCCATTGATAATTCACTAATCACTTTGGCAACAGAAAAGTGTGGCGGCACGATTTCGCCGAAGACGTTCTCTGCATAATTAGTTTCTTAATACATAACACATGGGGTAGGGGGAAATCCTAGGGAGTGCATTTGCAAATAAATAGAGTATTTTTCCTCTCCCGAAGTAGAGATTAATCCTACGAGGGTTCTGCGTTGGGAAATCAGTTTCCTATGCCAAGCAATAAATTGTTGTTTCTGTAGAGTTGCTGCGCTCTGAATTATAAGTGATAAATTCCGACTTTTTTCCGTATACGAATATCAGGCGCACACAGTTCCACGGTTTCTAGCTCGATGTTCCGAATCGTTTCCCAAGTGGCACTACAGCAATATACAATGAGAACTGACACCTGACATTCAGCTGAATCAATTCATTGGCTCAAGCGAAACAGTGTCGGGATGGATGCTGATCCTTCAGGGCAAAATGAGTCGCGAGTTACAAAATTGCCCAGCTTGTTCCATCCAGTTGACCTGTATTCTGGAGAAACATGGATCACATCCAATTTTTCTGAGCTATGCATGCAGCCAGCCAACACAGGTCATCGTCTTGCACATCTCGCTTCGAAAGGAAAGACCTACTCGAGGCTATACAATAAAAACTTCAGTACGTACCGTATAAAGGGTAAGGGTAAATTGGCTCCGTCCCTGACCTGTCCCTCCACATAATCCTGCCGTATTGTAGTTACCCTCCGATAGAGCACAGCAGGGTAAGAAAAATACGCGTATCATAATGCTGACGTCACAATGCTGTAGAAACAGCTATTCCCCGATGCTCAAGTGGAACCCAGCAAGAGGAACTCACTAGCGCTCATCACGGGATTCGGATGCAGACGGCTCTCCAGGAAAATTTCTCCCGTGAGAGGCGGTCGAGTGGAACGATAGACTTCGTTTGGCCTATATTCGTATCGTTATAAAATTTCACCGCTTCCTCTTCGACAAGTGTTGTTATTTGTGGTAAATGTTTGCGCTCTTCTGTTGGAATAGGAGCGTGAAACCGGGGAAAGTACTGCGACCGGGATGTTGTCGAGTAGGAAAACAGACAAAGCTGTAACTCACACCTGCGCTTTTCCGAGTTGCACTGCTCGGGCTCTGAAGGAGTTACTTTTCACGCCGTAAGCTCAGGAAACGGGATACCTCCGGGAACATATGGAATTTACGCTATGTTTTCATTCGTACATTCAGCGGAGCAGATGCTGTTGATGTTGTGCATAGACCGAGCTTTTCAATGTATGAAATTCCAACGGCATCATGTTTCGTTTGTGGTGTAGATGTGTAGATCAATGCTGGGAAATCGGGTGAGTGTTATGGTACGCCCAATATATTTCAGTATATTTGCAGTTCATTAGATGTCACATTTTTTCTCATCATTGTTTTTCTATTTCCAAGATGATAATATTAATAACTATTGCTCTACGAACTGAGTGATTATTCTCAGTTTTTCCCTGAATGTGAACTGGTTTCGCCCTAAAATCCGGGATTACCAGAGCCTCCATAAATTTTGCGACTAGTCAGTAAAACACGGTAATTTGTCATTCTCCATGGAGATCAATATACTTCTGCATTCAGCTTAAAGCCGCTTTTTCTGCCATCACGAATCGTTGACCACACAGCTTATTTTTGATGTTCGAGAACAAAATGAAGTCATTGGGTGCCAAATCAGGACTGTACGCCGAATGACCCATTGAATTGATGTTTTCACCAATCAAATTGACGGTTGTTTGAACCGATGTGTGAGAGCTCTTATTTCGACGTGGAACTACGTCTAACCGGAGTATATGGGGGTGAAATGAAAACATAAGAACATGCAGGAAAAGATGAAAGATTTCTAATGCTTATAATTCGAACATTTTTTAATAGATCGGAAAAATGTTTGCATCTATTGATAGGAAATATTTACACGCATCCATTCTAATTAATAAAATGCTGTTTTTCATGAGATAAACAATTTAATAACTGTAAAATGTCAAGCGTTGTCTAAACGCCCTAACTATCAAGTTTTGATTGGCCCAATTTACGGTTTCCCCAACACAGACTTCGAAATCAATGTACCTGTGCGAATCCGCTTTGCAAATATACATGCAAGTAGAGAGTATTGTTGTTCCCACCGAGCTGTGTTTGTCTAACACAGACTTCAAAATCAATGTACCTGGGGGAATCCGCTTTCCAAATTAATGCAAGTCGGGGATATCTTTTTTCCTACTGAAATGTGTTTCCCTAAGATGGATTTCAAAACAAAGATGCCTGGTCGAATCCGTTTTGCAAATATATGCATGCTGCGAGTACTTTTGTACTTGCTTGTCTTTGCGCAAATAGGAATATGTTTCCCTAAAACGTACTTCTAAACTAAGAAGCCTAGGAAAATCGTCATTTCAGATACTAGAGGTGAATGAAATTTCGCGGTTCGAGAACTACGTGAACATGACAGATTGAGGGAGAAATGTAAAATACAATGATCGCTTGACAATTCTTCCGTTCACATATTTTGGTAGTCCTAGGCATCATATCAAACGTAAAAGGACGGTTATCAGATTTACTTGTAACGAAGAACATAATCTATTATAATGCATGAATTGATCTTACATGGCAACTGTTCGAACTTTTTTTTTACTAAGCAAATATGTTGAATTCAATTGAATTAGAAAATTGTTTCATTCAATCGATAATTTAATCAATACAATACAAATGCTTACTAAGTCAACAGTAGTCCCACGTCAACCTTGCGGTTATATCATAGATATAACCCACCCATTCTTTACGGGGAATTCGTCGTATAGAGTTGTTTTTTTCTTATTTGGCTAAAGACTTCTGGCAAACAAATGCTTCTGTACCATTCAGAGTTCTAACATATGCATAAAAACATGAACTAATTTTGGATGGCGAAAACGAAACTGCAAAAGATAATCCAATGGCACAAATTTTGCTCAAATCCTACGTTTATTAAACCTTCTACCAAAATGAAACGACGCCCAGTTGATTCAGTTAATCAGCAGCAGCCATAATAAAAATAATCCTTAAATACCCTCGTACCAAGGCGAAGACGAAGAAGGTTCTTCTGCGGTTGATGATCTGTGAAAAGTGAATGTCCAAGCCGTTGTTCTTTTCCTCGGGGCTTGCGGTGAACGGGGTTATATACCGTACGAAGAATCTGTCGGAAGTGGCGTCTTCATTGAGAAGTATCACGCAAAGGAGGATGTGATCTTTCGGCTGGACATCGACTCGACGCATTTTGCCGAGAGGTCATTGGAGGAGATTGGATCACGTTGTACCGAAGACCGGAATCCTTTCGATCGTCCCCAGTTGCGACCGGTAGACAATTTGTTGGCGGAGCTGAAACGGGGGATCTACTCCAATAATTTTGTGACAAAAACAAATTATGTTTGTTACATATTGGACCAAGAAAACATGTACCGTTTTGAATCATATTTCGGACAACATCATATTTCGGACACATTGTTCTAATATCTTGAAATGCTTAATGTACTGATGATATAACTATAAAATTAATATCACAACTGCTTTTTTAGAGTAATACCTTGGTTTCACTATCATTTCATATGAGCACTACATTTGAATTATAACATAATCGGTAAAAATCTATCAACACTACTCACTATCGTTTGTGTTTGACGTTTGCTTCGCGTGAGCACGTAGAATTTACCCGTTCATCAATATTTAAATTTCTCCCGTGTTTCATCAGTTCTCATCATTGTTAATAGTTTACTGGGATTGCTTGGTAAGTGTTTCCCAGTTGACTATAGAATCTAATCAAGTGTAATGTAATGTTCGTTCAAAAAACTACAAAATAAAGTGTCCGAAATTTGAATTCAATCTTTCCGACATTTTATTTAATGTCCGAAGTTTGATTTTTATTCGCTTCATTTGAAAAGCATTTTATTCGATGATTTTTTTTTATTGTTTTCAATCAAAAAGGTACCAAAGCATATTGAACTTTTTTAATAAAAATATCAACCAAGTAATATATTTGCATAAAGTTTAGACCTGTTTCCTGCATCATATGCCTTAAGCGTCCGAAATATGATTCAGAACGGTAGTTACCATCTTGTCTTCATTTCTTGTTATAAAAAAGATTAGATCTTTGGTACAGTTTATTGAACCGTTTGTATAGCTGTTGTTCACATATAATCAAAAAAAGAAAAAAATCATAAAGGCACGTTCCTTCTGCCTAAAAAAGTAGTGTTTTTTCAGGAACAAGAGCCAAATGAGCGAAAAGGCCTCTCCGACACTTCTCAAGACATCAGCCCTCGTTAAAATGGCTCTTACGCTGTGTAACAGGCAATGCATTCTTGTGAAACCATTCCACCGCTACTATCTTTCCATCGCAATCCCTGCAATGTCCTTATGTTGTGAATAATTTACTCGCGTCTGATACAAAATAAAAACAACAACAACAACAATAAGTCTTCCTCCTCATAGGAGTAAAAGTCGCCAAAAGAGGAGTGATAGAACGTCTTCAAACCAAGAAAGTCATGTCAGCATCAACATCAATCTTGAGACTTCCGACGGCTCGAGAAACTCCCGTTTGGCTAAAGTCTTCTTCATTTAATATTGGAACAAATTCTTTTGCTCATTGTGGCGCTCCTAGTGGACGGATTTGGAAACTTTTTTCACCCACGTGTCGGGAAATTCATTACCTTTCACCATGTATTTATGTCATAACACCAAACGATAGCATTTTGTAAACAACCGCCATGGAAGCCGAACGGAGAGATAAAATTGTGCACAGTTTTCTTGAAAATCCATTGTTGTCGGCATCTAAGCTAGTTAAACAGCTTAAAATGCCCAGAAATACGGTATGGCGTGTTATCAAGCAGTACAAGGAAACATTGACGACGGCTCGGAAGCCGCATTCGAAGCGTCGGAGTGGAACTGTCGATCGGAAACTGCGTGGGAAAGTCATCAAGGCCGTCAAGAGGAATCCCAATCTTTCAGACCGCGATTTGGCCAATAAGTTCCAGGCCGCTCACAGTACGGTGCGACGAATTCGTTAAAATGCACTGTTATCTCTCAACTATTGCGTGGTATTCTCCTCCTGGCACAACTTCAGGCACACGGAAGTAAAATTTAGTTACTCCTGGAAATGACCGTTTCGTTAACGATAACGGATCTTTAATATTTCTTTTTCCCCCGCTTACAACGGTTTTTCGCTTTCGCAACGTCATTAACGGAACAAGTTGCCAATCAAATGTGGTTCAACGTACCTACGCCATTTGAGGTGCTTAAGACAAATCATTACAGCAGAAGGTGATCGAAAAGAGGGCCTGCGATAAGTGATGTATTTTCATCCAAGTCACGTTCTACTCGGCTATTTAAATGAATCGTTATCAAATACTGTTATCAGAAAACGATGTGCACTCACAGTGCAGGAACTTTTCAACTGTGACTTCAGTGTTCAATTGGTGAGTGCTTACATACATTTATCGATTTACACTCATTTATAATGTTGGATAGTGTTACCTAGGACAATAACTTTTATCTGTGTTCTGGCATTAAAATATCAAATAATGCGATTAATCAAATTTAATTGAATACAAATTGAACGCAAATTAAAGCGCAATAAAGTATCAAAACGATACCATCAGTTTTTAAGTCAATTTCATATTATTTTTAGTTAGAATAGTTGATATATTACGTGTTCGATCGAGTACCGTGGGGAAATCATCAAACAGAACTATAAATATAGTGAATATGATACGGGGTGCATGCTCAAGACATGACCGCATTGGCGTCGTCGGACTAAAGAAATATTTTCTTGAATTCGCTTATATACCACTTCGGATATAATTTTAAATACAATTTAAACATTGATTAATAATTGTATACGGTGACCCTGAAAAGGCGCGATGGTTTGCGTTGATTTTGATTTTGATTTTTTTGAACAGTTAAAACGAGTGTTCACTGAAATAAACGATGTCAGGCAGAGTGGAGTCTAACGAGAACGTTGTCCTGAAATTGATACGATACGAGTAAAAAAATATGTGTTTTCGTTGTTTTAGAGTCCCTCACTTGAAAGAACCTCAGTCATGTTGTATCATAATCAATTGGAATGGAATGGATGAAAAATGTACTTTTAAAATGTAAATTATGAATGAAATAATAATTTTTCGTTCCGAATATGTATTTTATGTAATTGAAGATCACTTTTTTAAAAATTTTGGAAAGTAATAAACAAAAAACAGTATCTGATACTGTTATATTGTGATTTTTTTGTGGAAATATAAGGAAATGTTCATGACTAGGTATTTTCAACATTCAAAAACCATCAAGTATTTTTTTTCATTGAAAAAACTATGGATGGGTTATACCTATGATATAACCGCAAGGTTGACGTAGGACTGCCGTTGGCTTAGTAATCATTTGTGTTTTTCCAATTAGCAATAATCGCACTTCGAATGTTTCTCATTTGGTACGATATCGCCGCTGCGCAGAGCTGTTGATTAAATTATGGATTAAACTAGTGAATGAATGAAACAATTTATGAATTCAATTGCTAACAAATCCCAATTTAGGTCAATTCATGCATTATAGTAGTGGTTATCGCAGCAAATAGTTATCAACATTTTGCCTAATCATCAAACGGTATGCGTAGAAGTTCAGTTAGCTGAAGGGGAATGTAGTCTTGAACAACCGAGCCAAAGCGTTGTATTTGTACCCGCTTTTGTAGACCGTGTTAGCAAAACGCATTCCGGAGTGTAAAAATGCATGGGGGGTATAAAAAGTACTGTCGAGATCTGGAATGCCGATTTTCCCAATTTATTGGTTTCGGAATCTGTGTTGGGAGAACACATTCCGGTTTGTAAAAACGTAAGCGAGTACAAAAGTACTCGCAGCTTGCATCTCATTTGCAATGCCAATTTCTCCCGGGTCCATGGTTTTGAAGTCTGTGTTAGGGAAACATTCCGATTTGCAAAAACGCAAACGAGTACAAAAGTACCAGCAGCTTGCTTCAATTTTGCAATGTCGATTTCCCCAGGCTCCATGGGTTTGAAGTCTGTGTTAGGGAAACGTTCCGATTTGCAAAAGTGCAAACGAGTACGAAAGTACTCGCTGCTTGCATCTATTTTGCAATGCCAGTTTCCCCAGACTCCATGGTTTAGAAGTCTTTGTTAGGGAAATATTCAGATTTGCAAAAGCGCAAACGAGTACAGAAGTACGCGCTGCTTATATCCATTTTGCAATGCCCATTTCCCCAGGATCCATGGTTTTGAAGTCTGTGTTAGGAAAACATCCATTCATTCCTGCGATGGTACCTCAATCGCTATTCAATTATAACTGAGTGGATTTCCGAGCGGCGCTCGCTTATATACCGATTGGTGATTTCAATAACCTGTTTTGAAAGCAATTTTAAGGCTATTGAAACAAGTTTTTGGATCAAAAAGTAACAAGTTTATAACGCGTAGACATTTTATCTTTCGAATGAAGTGTTTATCATACCATTTCGTTCAGTTGTTTAGGAGCTATTAACGCTCAAAATCTCGGTCTCCGGCGTAACGCTTTCGTTTTCGAAACTTTGATTTTACACCCCGGTATAGAAATGAAAGACGTAGTCCTACGTCAATATAATGATTTGAAACGACCTTCGGACGTGCTATCCTGACAGAGCATCTTTCTTTCACGCCAACTTAAAGCTTTAATAAAAGTGACAATGTACCTCCGATAGAAAGTGTAAGCCCTATACAAGCGCGGATGTTTTTTAATGTTGGCTATTAAAAGAGTTCTCATTCCCAACCAGGAAAACTTAGGCAGAACTCCCAGTATATTCATTACGAATAATTTGCGCAGGGATAATAATGAGGATTTACTATGATAAATTATGTGGCGAATTTCCATCCAATCGATGAAACAAAATCTCCATTGTTTAATATATTTCAATATCTGGCAGCTGGCCGAAGTATTACATAGTTTATCGTATATCGAAATCCCTTTTATTTAAGGCTTGAAAAATTTAGAATCACAAAATCAGTTGTATCACGAGATCGATAATAGGTACACAAAACGTTCTTAAACGCAGATAATTTATTGAATACTAGCTAACCCGGCAAACTTCGTCCCGCCCAAAATTTGTGTTTTGTTATCAATACTTTCAAACATCCACGTTTTTTACTATGAACAAGTTCATGGGTACAATCGCAGAACTATTCATTGATTGATCTTCTAATCGACCCCGTTGAATTTAACTTTTACTATAAAATTCCTAGTATTTCTAACAAAACTCATCTTTATAATATCAGATTATTTTCAGACACAATTCTCGTTCAAGATTTTTTCAACATGTTTCTCCGTTACATGGAATAAATGTTTTATACAGAAAATATGATAGAATAAAGACAGCCCTAAATGGTTAAATTCCTTCCTCGAGGTCTGCTCTTATCAACACATCCGGCGATCCTTTTTCAGTATAGATAGAAGAAGATATAGGAGTGCGATTCATCACATTAAAATCCATTTCCAGTTTCGAACAAAGATCAATTTCGCTAGCGCAAACATCGAATGGACTAACATCCCTTGTCACTATGTAATTGTAGAACATATGGGAATTTAATTTTCCGAATTTTCCCTTTTTCCTTCAGAGTTTTTCGAAAATTTTCAATTGTCATGTTTGGTTGAAATATGTGTAATATTTTTATGGGACCCCCTCTTCATTCCAGAGGAGGAGGGATGTCACACTATTATAGAAACATTTATTGCACCCTAAAACCTCCACATATCAAATTTGGTTTCATTTGCTTGATTAATTCTCGAGTAATGCAGAAATTTGTGTTTCATTTGTATGGCAGCCCCCCCTAGAGAGAGGGGGTGAAGAGTCTAACCATCATAGAAACATTCATTGCACCCTAAAACTTTCACATGCCAAATTTGGTTTCGTTTGCTTGATTAATTCTCGAGTAACGCAGAAATTTGTGTTTCATTTGTATGGCAGCCCCCCCTTAGAGAGGGGGGTTGAGAGTCTAACCACCACAAAAACATTTATTGCACCCGTAAACCTCAATAGGTATAATTTGGTTTCATTTGCTTGAATAATTTTCGAGTAATGCAGAAATTTTTGTTTCATTTGTATGGCAGCCCCCCTTAGAGAGGGGGGTGGAGAGTCTAACCGCCATAGAAATATTTATTGCACCCTAAAACCTCAATATGCCTAATTTGGTTCCATTTGCTAGAATAACTCTTGAGTATTGCAGAAATTTGTGTTTCATTTGTATGGCATTTGGTGTCCGTTCCTCACGATTTAACTCAAGAACGGAGCAACTGTTTTGAACAGTCAGTATCAGGATTGAAGTGTCTCAGTATGCGTCAGGTTTATATGCAAAAAAAATTATGAAAACCATTCGGAAAGTTGGAAAATTGGAAAATCATTTTTAGCAAGTTTAGTATTTCTATATAAATAGAAATGATTTGTTGTCCGTTCCTCACGATTTAACTCAAGAACGGAGTAACGGATTTGATCAATCAATATCAGGATTAAAGTGTCTCAAGTGTATATGTCAAAAAAGAAATTATATACTGCGAATATAGATCGAGCACAGAGAAATAATTTTCGGGAGTGTTCGAAATTATATAAATCAGAAAAGCAATTGTGGGCGGGACGAAGTTTGCCGGGTCAGCTAGTTAAAAATAATTTGCACCTCACCAGACAAAAAATTATCTTCCCTTTAAGTTGAAGAATGTCAATAAAATAATCAAAACCTCCAGCATCTTCAGTAGCAGATAATCGCCTCTTTTACCAATGCCAATAAATGTCACTAACTGATCTTTGGTAGAAATCAGTCAATGTTTGAGACATAGTATGGAATCGTATGTTACTATTCTCAAGCAATTTAGCATTATGTTCACCGAATCACAATATATCTTCAATTATTCTACACGAACCGTGTAGATTTTAAGATTTATAAAACATTTCACAGCGAAGCTTTAATTACAAGTGGTCAAACAATCGGTTGCATGTTCATTCTAAAAAAATAATTGAAATTAATGACAAAAACAAATACAAATACGGTACTTTTACCCTCCTCTTCAGAACTGCAAAGTATCTATTACATGGGGAACAAATGGATAGTTTTTTTTGTATAGTTTGTATAGCAAAGCTTTTTTTTTGTAAGGTTATCTATTATCGAACATTTTATGAAAATAATTGTAAGGTCAAGTTTTTGACTTAAATAATGTTGTACAGGAAACAATATACATCGGGAATCGTTTGGAAACATACCTTCTGCAAGGAACAAGCGCCGTCTTCGAACCTGAATACAGGGTCTGTCAGATTAAACGCTCACGCAACAAATTTTAATAAATTCTACAAAAGTGACCCGATGTTTATTTAAAAAAAACGAAAATAAAGCTTATTTTAGGGCATTTCCAATTTGACCACTCCTATTTTCGTTAACGCGTTTTAAACGGTGAACACAATTCTTCATGATTGCAGCCCAAACCGTAACTCGTTGATGATGCAATGTTGTTGTCTCGTACTCGTGTAGATTTTCAGTACTCCAAATACGACAGTTTTGTTTGTTGACGTACCCGTTTAGCCAGAAATGTGCTTCGTCGCTGAACCATATGAACGGCAGGTTCTCGCGCTTTTGAGTGAGATACGCACCGAAGGTCGTTGCGAATGCGAGCCGTTTCTCTTTGTTGAGAGGAGAAAGATTCTGGAGCATCTGGATTTTGTAGTGGAACATTTCGATGTCTTCCGTCAACATTGGGTACGTGGTGGAAGAGGACACCCCGATCTCCTGAGTTAAACGAGTGAGACTGGTGCGGGGATTGGTGCGGACGCTTTGCTGCAGCTGCTCGATTTTATGCGGCGTGTGCGTGGTTCGTTTGGTGCCACATTTGCCAGCGTTGTTATCGAGTACCAGTCTTCAGAAAACAAACTCAGCACTGCGCTTGAGTTTAATTTTCATCATCATCAACTCGAGAAAAAAAAAACACACAGTTCAGCTTGAAGCGATCGGACGCTTTGTGCTATTGTGCTCGCGTTTCGGTAACAGCTATTGTTATTGGCTGGTGTTTTTTCCTCAACCAAGTGTGCTTCTTCCATCGCGTGTTAATTGTGAGAACAGTGAAGTGCGCTCAACAATTCCCACCAGCTGGAGTGAATAGCTTCTCACAGCAGATACTGGTGAAGGTCTATAGAGAGACACTTTTGATCGCCGAATCATTGCCATTTCCACCGCCGACGTAGGTGCGCTCGCTCACCAATACACCTACAGCAGTGTAACAATAGACGCCAACACGTGATCAACTGGACGGTGCAGAACGAGTCGAATATTATCTACGCGGGGTGCGCATTTAGGTGAATACGAATAAAAATACATTTAGAGAAAATATATATAAATATTATATTTAATTTTATTTTTTTCTATAATAAATAGTATTAAATATATAAATAGTATAATTTTTTATTTTATTATTGTGAAATATTTAAAAAAATAGAATTTAAGTGCCATTTATAATGGCAGAAGGTGGGGGGTCTCCGAATATGGAGATCTCAGACAATGAAACCAATGAATCAGGTAAAAAAGGGAAAACACTTAAACGTGTTCCTAAATCGCAAGATGTTTCTTCTGGGGACGAATCAGCTCATGCTAATAAGACCCCTCATAAAAAAATCGCAAATCTCTCCTCTCCACCTCTTGACGCTCCCACCCTACCTTCGACTTCGGGTTCCCTTTCTGTTATCCCCGCTACCACTCAATCCTTACCTTCGCCTACTCCCCATGTTGTCTCCCTTCCCACTCAATCCTTGTCCTCGTCTTCCCCCTCTGTTACCTCGTCTTCCTCCTCTGTTACCTCGTCTTCCCCCTCTGTTACGTCCTCCCCCCGTGTCAAGGTCTATCCAGAAGATGCATCTGGAACTGGCCCATGGGTTGTTTTCTTTCGGCCCAAACCAAATGGAAAAGCTTTGAAAGTCATGCAGATCGCGAAAGATCTGGCAAGGTATACCTCCGTGTCGGAAATTTCGAAGGTTAGACCAAACAAATTGCGAGTTGTCGTGACTGATCGAAAGGACGCAAACAAGATTGTTGTCGACCAGCATTTTACAATTGAGTATCGGGTTTACATTCCCTCTCACGTAGTTGAAATTGAGGGTGTGATAACCGAAACGGGTCTGACGTGCGAATACATTACGAGTGAATGTACTGGCCGTTTTAAGAAACTGCCCTCGATGACTGTTAAGATCTTGGGTTGCCGCCAGCTCGGAACAGTCTCCCATGAAGGGGGTGAAACCAAATTTACGCCGTCCGACTCGTTTCGAGTCACCTTCGCTGGTTCAGCTCTCCCGGACTACGTGATGGTAGAGAAATTGAGGTTAGCCGTGCGACTTTTTATTCCGAAGCCAATGATTTGTCAAAAGTGCAAGTCAGTTGGTCATACGGCTGCTTATTGTGCCAATAAAGAACGTTGTGCCACTTGCGGAGAGCAACATGTGGGCGAAGCCTGCAGTGCGACGGTAAAAAAGTGTCCATATTGCGGGGGAACCCCACACGTGCTCTCAGCTTGTGAAGCATACAAGAGTCGCTGGGAGAAACAGAAGCGTTCTTTGAGGGAACGCTCTAAACGCACTTTCGCGGAAATTTTGAAGGGCGCTTCTCCACTGGCTCAACAACAACAACCAATCAACACACATAATGTTTACGCCACGTTGCCAGTTGACGAAATGGAAGCGGATACAGCTAACGGGGGCACGCCGCCTATTTCTCAAGGGAATCCCCGGCGCAAAAATGTGACCACTCCCAACGTTCAAGGACAAGTCCCTCCGGTGATACCCCCAGTTAGTTTGCCTAAAAAAACGAGTGCAGCGGACAAGCAAAATCAGGTTCCTCCTGGCTTCCGTGGGAATGGTTCACCTTCGAACGACCCAGCATTCGAGGGAACATCAAAAACCCCAAATGTCCCTGTTTTTCCGTCAAGTTCAACTTCCCAATGGGGATTCATAAAGTTGTCCGACCTTGTGGATCAAATTTTCTCCATCAGAACCATTGTCACCGCAATGCTTCCAGTATTAAAGACAATTTTGCAGCAATTGATGCAAACATGGCCCCTCCTTGCAATGATTATCTCTCTTGATGTCTAATTTCAATAGAGAGGTCGGAGATATCACTGTTTTACAGTGGAATTGTCGTAGTCTTATCCCTAAATTGGATACATTCAAATTTTTAATTCATAAGTTCAATTGTGATGTTTTTGCTCTGTCCGAAACTTGGCTTTCTTCGCAAGATGATCTCTCTTTCCACGATTTTAATATTATACGCTTGGACCGATATGACAGATACGGAGGGGTGCTATTGGGGATCAAAAAGTGCCACTCATTTTTCCGAATTGATCTTCCACCTATTGGTGGGATCGAAGCTGTTGCTTGTCATGCAAACATCAGAGGCAAAGACCTCTGTATTGTCAGCTTGTATTGGCCTCCGAGAGCTGCGGTTAGCCGCAAGCAACTTGCTGACATATGCTCACTCTTTCCTGAGCCACGGTTGATCTTGGGAGACTTCAATTCTCACGGAACCGTCTGGGGGGAACAGTACGATGACAACCGTTCATCGTTGATATATGACCTTTGTAACAGCTTCAATATGACCATTTTGAATACTGGGGAAACAACACGTGTACCTAAACCACCTGCTAAGCCAAGTGCTCTTGACCTCTCGCTTTGCTCGAACTCACTATCGTTAGATTGCAAGTGGAATGTAATACAGGATCCCAACGGTAGTGATCACTTGCCAATCAAAATTTCCATCACCACTGGGTCGAATTCTTCTGAATCTATAAACATGGCATATGACCTCACAAGACACATTGACTGGAAAAAATATGCGGACGCGATTGCTCTAGCCATCAATTCCAGAGATGGTTTACCTCCATTGGAGGAGTATAACTTCCTTTCTCGTTTGATCTATGACAGCGCAGTTCGCGCTCAAACGAAACCCATCCCAGGTTCCACCATTTGCCGAAGGCCTCCCAATCTATGGTGGGATAGCCAATGTTCCAAGCTTTATATAGAAAAATCGAATGCATTCAAAGTTTTTCGGAAACGTGGAACTCCTGAAAATTTTCAAACGTATTTAGCCCTTGAGAATCAGTTCAAAAATTTGATCAAAGGGAAAAAACGTGCTTATTGGCGAAATTTCGTGGGAGGTTTATCACGAGAAACGTCAATGAAAAAATTATGGAAAGTGGCTCGAAACATGAGAAATCGCTCTTCAACGAATGAAAGCGAAGAATATTCACATCGATGGATTTTTAATTTTGCACGGAAGGTTTGTCCCGATTCCGCTCCCGTGCAGAAAATTGTTCGAGATATACCACAAGATAGATGCGATCTTGATTCCGAGTTTTCGATGGTAGAATTCTCTCTTGCTCTCCTTTCATGTAACAATTCTGCTCCGGGATCGGATAGAATTAAGTTCAACTTGCTGAAAAACCTCCCTGATGTGGCGAAACATCGCTTGTTGAATTTATTCAATCGGTTTCTGGAACATAATATTGTTCCAGATGATTGGAGACAAGTACGAGTTATAGCTATTCAAAAACCCGGAAAACCCGCGTCCAACTTCAATTCGTACCGCCCAATAGCAATGCTGTCTTGTATACGGAAATTGTTGGAGAAAATGATCTTGTTTCGCCTTGATCGATGGGTTGAAACGAATGGCCTACTCTCAGATACACAATATGGGTTCCGCAGGGGCAAGGGGACGAATGATTGTCTTGCGTTGCTTTCTTCAGAAATTCAAATGGCTTACGCCGAAAAAAAAACAAATGGCTTCAGTATTCTTGGACATAAAGGGGGCCTTTGATTCTGTTTCAATAGAGGTTTTGTCAGACAAATTACACTCTCGGGGCCTCTATTGAATAATATGTTATATAACTTGCTTTGTGAGAAACATTTGAACTTTTCTCATGGAGATTCGACAGTAAATCGGGCCTCCTACATGGGCCTCCCCCAGGGCTCATGTTTAAGTTTTTTGTACAACTTCTATGTAAGCGACATTGACAATTGTCTTACACAAAATTGCAGCCTAAGACAACTTGCAGATGATGGAGTGGTGTCTGTCGTAGGATCAAACGAATCCGACCTGCAAGAACCCTTACAAGATACTTTGAACAATTTTTCAACCTGGGCCATTGGGCTAGGGATCGAATTCTCCACGGAGAAAACAGAGATGGTGGTTTTTTCTAGGAAGCATAGACCAGCAAAACCAAAGCTTCAACTTTTGGGTAAACCGATCACTCATGCTATGTCATTCAAGTATCTTGGGGTCTGGTTCGACTCCAAATGTACTTGGGGGGCCCATATTAGGTATCTGAGTAAAAAATGCCAACAAAGAATAAACTTTCTCCGTACAATTACCGGCACATGGTGGGGAGCCCACCCCGAAGATCTTATAATGTTGTATCGAACAACTATTCTCTCAGTGATGGAGTATGGCAGTTTCTGTTTTCAATCAGCTGCCAAAACACACCTCATTAAACTCGAGCGAATTCAGTATCTTTGTCTCCGTATTGCGTTGGGATGTATGCCCTCAACGCATACCATGAGTCTCGAGGTTTTGGCAGGCGTACTCCCACTAAAAGATCGCTTCAATTCATTATCTCTTCGGTTCCTCATCCGGTGTAAGGTTATGAACCCATTGGTGATCGAAAATTTTGAGCAACTGATCGAGCTAAATTTTCACTCTGGATTCATGAGTTCATATCATGAATTCATCTCCATGCAGGTTGTTCCTTCTTCGTATATTCCCAACCGTGTTTGTTTTCCTGACTACATCAATTCCTCTGTACATTTTGATCTGTTCATGAAGGAGAAAATCCATGGAATTCCAGATTATCTTCTATCGGGGATCGTTCCTACGATCTTTAATGCAAAGTATGGGCGTATCAATTGCGATAATATGTACTTTACTGATGGGTCCTCTATGAATGAGTCCACAGGATTTGGAGTGTTCAACGTATTTTTTAGCACCTCACACAGTCTTCAGTATCCTTGCTCAGTGTATATTGCTGAATTGGCAGCAATACACTGGGCGCTGGACAGCGTCGCCTCACGACCTGTTGAACACTATTACATTGTAACGGATAGTCTGAACTCTGTCGAAGCTATCCGTTCAGTGAGGCCGGAGAAGCACTCGCCGTACTTCCTTGAGAGAATACGAGAAATTTTGAGTGCTTTATCCAGACGCTGTTATGTCATTACCTTTGTCTGGGTCCCTTCACATTGCTCAATTCCGGGTAATGAGAGGGCTGACTCATTAGCAAAGGTAGGTGCAATTGAAGGCGAAATTTATCAGCGTCAAATCGCCTTCAATGAATTTTATTCTTTAGTCCGTAAAAATACCATCGCTAATTGGCAACGCAAATGGAACGAAGATGAATTGGGCCGGTGGTTCCACTCAATTATCCCTAAGGTTAGCTTCAAACCATGGTTCAAAAGTCTGGACTTGAGTCGAGACTTTATTCGCACCTTCTCCCGACTCATGTCCAACCACTGTTCGTTAGACGCGCTACTCTTTCGTATTAATCTTGCCGACAGCAATCTTTGTGTTTGTGGCCACGGTTACCACGACATCGAGCACGTTGTTTGGTCGTGCGAGTTGTATCTTGTCGCCAGATCGAATTTAGAAAACTCCCTCAGTGCTAGAGGAAGACAGCCCAATGTGCCGGTGAGAGATGTGTTGGCTCGGTTAGACCTTGATTACATGTCCCAAATCTATATTTTCCTTAAAGCTATCGATGTTCGTGTGTGATTATCCTTATATCCTTATATCCTTTGCGTGCAATTGGTCCCCTTGCTACAAACAGTAGAATAAGTTGAAATGTAAATACACAATAGATATACGAATAGATTTAAGAATTGAGTGTGTGAGATTATCATTATTGTAACAATTTCCTTATATCCCATGCTTTTCCTGAACAAATATGTCACCCTACTAAACTCGAGTAGACCGCGAGTAATCGGTTTTCTACCTTACTTACCTTAGATTTAGAAAATGTTTATGTATAATAATAAAAATATAATTAAGAATTCGGCTCCTTTAAACTTATGTAACTGAGCCTGTTAAAATAAACGAATTTAATAAAAAAAAAAAACTCGAGAAAAATGAAGTTGAAGACCGGAACATTGGTCCGCGAATTGTTTCAAAAGGAATCGATCTTTATCACTACTTTTACCACTAACAGTCAATAATAACTCTGAAAAAGCTATCGTAACTGTTGTTATGTGATTTTAGTTTAAAATTGAAGCCTCCGAGCGAGAAATGTTACATTGAACGTTTTGACTGACCGCTTTGTACATTGGACAAGTTACGTTGCACGATGAGAATTTGAAAACAACTACTGAACAACGATCCAAATATTTGCACTTCGTGCTAAAGGCAGATCATTATTGTTATCATTCGTTGAGTTGCACTAAAAACGATATCAACACCCGAAAATAACAAAAACTCAAAATGACCAAAGTACGACTTCGTGTTGTTTTGATTGCTTTGTTACTTCGGACGTATCGAGCGTCAGAGGAAAGTGGCGTCCGAAGTAACAGTCGTGTGCTCAAAATTCGCATCTGTACATTGGACATTTTTTGTATCGGTGATAAAAAGGTGAAAAGGATAGATACTTGAACGATTGTTTTTGTAATGCATTCAATGATTGAGAACTAATAGTGTGCATCTATTAACTCGATTTGTTTACATTTGTTACTTAGGACCTTTTCGAAAGTTACGCGAGATTATTTCTCACTTGTGTGATGCGCGTCTCATTCTATATACATACACACATACACATCAAATTCTAGCGCCCGCTTTGTCTTCGTTCGTTCCAAGCAAAGCATTGAAAAACAGCCCGTCCCCATACGTACCGCCTCAACAGAGAAAGGCTGATGTCACATTACGCGGATTCGCCGCCGCGGATATCGCGATGGTTTTTTTCTCGATTTGAAATCGCTTCCAAAACCGCCCCGCTCTGTGTGACATGACTCATTCACAATACACTGTAGATCCTCCGCTGCGGTTTTACTCGCGGAATCCGCGGCGGCGAATCCGCCTAATGTGACATCAGTCAAAAGCAAAGCACACAAACAAAATTCGAGCGCGGTTTGAAATTGGGCATATACACCGGTGTAAGGATACGGTGCAAAAAGGATGTTCGAACTTTAAAGCGAACGGTGTTGAAACTAAACATTTCAACTTTGTTTCGGTGCGCGTTGATTCGCCCGGGCGCGGGTGTGCGCAAAGAGTGAAAGTTCAACTGGGTGCAAAACAAAAAGCTGCACATCAGCACCGCGTTGCTTTCCGAAGACTGTCGAGAACACTACCGGTTTTCTCGAACTTCTTCACAAGACGTAAGATCACACTTTTTTAGGGCCATTTACGCCGAGAAATGTTGAAATTCTTACCATAAGAGGACAACGTTTCATTAAGGCTTCGGTTGCTCGAGTAATATGATTTCACTAAAAATACACGTTATTGTAAATTGTACATCTTGACACTAAAAACTATCCGATTAGATTGAACGAGTAGCCGAATATTATCGTCCCGGAGTTGGGAATGCAGTTTTACCACCGGCGGAGAGAAAAACAGGAAGTGGGTTATATCTGTGGTATAACAGCAAGGTTGACGTAGGACTATCGTTGATTTAGTGATCATTTCTTTGAAGTTGAATGTAAATCCATTCTGAATGAATGAATAAATGAATATTTGGGGTACCTCGAAAACGAGAGCGTTACGGTTTTGTGCATCCAATATTGGATACGAAAATATTCTACTGATGGGGAAGAATAATCTTCAGAAGCTTTCCTGTTATTTGCATATGATTGAAAAATCACAAAACGAAATGCATTTGCTCGCAGTATTATATGAATAGAAAACATTAAGGCGGTCTGGAAAATCGAAAAACTTGGATTTTTGTTTTTGCATTTTTGGGGAGCTTATGCCCTCAGAAATGTCCTAAAAGCATTTTTCGATATTCGATTTCGTTGGAATGTTATAGCCAAAAGAATGAAGTCACGAATGTTCAAACGCGTTTTTCTCGAAACCATGTTTTTCCAACTGGTAGTATCGATATCTCAGGATCTACTCGACCGATTCAGCTGAAATCAGCATGTTAAAATGAATTATCTAAAGCGTTACATAGCCGTTTTTTATATATTTTTTTAATTTTTTGAGAGCTGTTAAACGGTGATTTTTCATGAAAAATAGGTCACTTTTAACAAAAATGGCCGCTATTTTGGCAATTTTTCTAGTTTTCAAAAACCCCTATGTAACGATTTAAATATTGTCCTAAAGTTTCAAAATATTCATTGGAATTCGTTCTGTGACACCCCGTTGCTTCAGAACCGAACCAGCTAGGTAGCGATTTTCAAACAGCATCCACGCATCCAGCTGTCAATAGAGTAATAATCATTATTCGTGCATTCAAAAAATGGAAAATACATCTTCAAATATACCTTAAACAATAACCAAAATACCCGTACACTTCTCTTTATTCCTAACATAAAAAAAATCACGAAACTTCATTATTTTCCGACCTTCGAGACAGGGGTGTCCCCTTCAAATAAATTCTTTCGCTTGAATGTAATTTTCAATTCCAAGCGCAACTGGCAAATCATTTTTTAGCAACGATAACATCTTTCCGGATTCTTCTCGATGCTCGATGCCCGCCAGTGGTTTAGTAATAACCACCTGTTAATTGCACTTGATTGAAAAATCACAAAACAAAATGTATTTAGTCGCAGTATTATATGGATAGAAAACATTAGAATAAATTCTTTTGCTTGAATGTAATTTTCAATTCCAATGGAACTGGCAGATTATTTTTCAGCAACGATAACATCTTTCCGTTCCGTTTCTGAATGGCGATGCACGGAAGATGCCTCTCTTTAAATACTCAGTGCAATGCGTGCACTGCATATAAAGAAACAAATTGCTACATATGACCAATTAGTGTATTGTTTTCGCAAAGGCAGGAAAGAATCGTTGCTTCTCGAAATGATTTTACAGAACCACGCAAGCCATTAAACCTTTTCAGGGTCCCTGGAACTTTTTACTAAAGGGTTATTTATGAAATTTTGACGTATTCGCAAATAATATCCGAAATGATAAACCAACAAATTTAAAAAAAAAAAAAGATTGCGTAGTCCTACGTGCTAAGCGGTCGTGTTTCGGATACAACCCCTCGATTTTTTTTTGTTTTCACTACTTTTGAAATTCGAAAACATGCTTTCGAAACATTCTATTTAGATAATGATATATACTTCATTTTAATGCTTAAAACTTCAACTTTGAGAATATTTTGCAAACATATTTTTATCTTGATGTGTGAGGATGCAAAAATAGCGGGAAGGAATAAAAAGTCGATTTATTTCTGTTTTTTTCAAAGATTTTTGGACTTACACAATCTATTGCTAACCAACTTAATGGCGAATTCGATTAACCTTATCAACCAGTTTTGATTTTATCCTATAACGTTCAAAAACAAATTTATTTATTTATTTCTTGCATCAGTTTTAAAAAAGTACTAAAAACGGGCTTTTAGAAAATCATCTGCAAATTTTGCAAATATTGCAGTAAGTTGCTTCAGGACTTTGCATCGAGCAAAATCTCCATATGATATTAGCTTTAGAAAAGAATATTCTGCTCGCTAGCTCGATCGCGACTGTATAATTGACCGATTGACTGATATTGAATTATAGAGACTTTACACTTTGAATTCATTTGGCTCTAGCTCTGAAATGGGCCAATGTGTACAACTTCAATCCAAACTCTTTCTCCAACTGCCTTGACAAAGACACTGAAATCGTGAAAAATGAGTGGAGCTTTAATTGCAATATTAAAAAAAGTAAGTAGTTTTGATGCAGGACTACGTCTTTCAGTAAGGTGCCAAATCAGAAAACATTAATCGCTTTTATGGTACAGTTTTAATGTTAATAACTATTTTTGTTGAGATCGGGTTTTAAGTAACTCATTCGAAATGAAACATTTTAGATATTTTGAAACTCAATTTATGAATCGAACTTCATCACTCGAATTGTACTATTCAGAATTTCTTCATCACACGTTGGGTAATTCGCCTAAATATCAAGGTGATAGAATTCTCATCTGGATTATAAGCTTTCAGCTTTATAATCTGGATTTTCTTTGCGAATTCCATCTGGATATACAGGATTCGTAGAGAAAGCCTATAGTGCTGATTTCGACTGCAATAGCCGAAAAGTAGTGTCTACTGGATCCTTGGATTCACAGGAGTGAGAAACCGGTATGAATCCAAATCTTTGAAATGAATCTTTCAGTCCTTTGGATTGTTTCGACCACTGGTTTCCAATGGCTAGGCTGACCAAATAGTTCAGGTTTAAAAACGAGACACGCAAGCCAAAAGAATTAGGCTATCCTTTAAGTTTCCTCCCATTTTTATGCAAAATGAATACACGATATTTATTGTTTAGGATGGATTAGGTTGTATAGGAACCGTTCTGTTTTATAACATATTTCCTTTTCCTCATGCCTCAAACGTAATGCTCTTATTATCGAAATGTTGAACTTACAGCCCAGTACAGAAATAGAAGACTACGTCAAAATGAACGCTGTCACGTATATGCAAATGAAATGCGGTGTTCATCTTCTTCGTAATTGAAATGTTCAGTAGGGACAGATTCAACTCTAAAAATAGGATAAAAAAAGTCTCCCAGGAAAGAAACCCATCTATTTTTGTCTAGACTTTACAATTGTTTTGAAATACAAACACAAAAGAATACTATGTTCGTTATATAAAATAATGAGGATCTATAATATGAAACTACAATATGAAACACGCGTCGCAGCACGTTGCCTCAATTTAATTATTTTAAAATGTTAAATGTTCTCTGAACCAGCCAAGTTAGCCATTTGCCTTCAATCATCTATATATATTATATAAAAATGGATTTCTGTCTGTCTGTCTGTCTGTCTGTGTGATTCTTATGGACTCGGAAACTACTGAACTGATCAACATGAGAATTGGTATGTAGGGTTTTTTGGGCCGAAGAAGGTTTTCGTGATAGTTTGAGACCATTCCCCCCTCTCTGAGGGGGGCTGCCATACAAATTAAACACAAATTTCTACATTGCTCGGAAATTAAATAGGCAAATGAAACCAAATTAGACATATTGAGGTTTTAGGGTGCAATAGATGATTCTATGATGGTTAGACACTACACCCCCCTCTCTAAAGGGGGGCTGCCATACAAATTAAACACAAATTTCTGCATTACTCGAGAATTATTGAAGAAAATGAAACCAAATTACGCATATTGAGGTTTTAGGGTGCAATAAATGTTTTACGGTGGTTAGACACCCCACCCCCTTCTCTAAGGGGGGGGGGGGCTGCCATACAAATGCAAATCAAGTTTCTGCATTACTCGAGAATTATTCAAGGAAATGAAACCAAATTATGCATATTGAGGTTTAGGCTAGACACTCCACCCCCCTCTCTAAGGGGGGATTGCCATACAAATGAAACACAAATTTCGGCATTACTCGAGAGTTATTCAAGCAAATGAAACCAAATTAGGTATATTGAGGTTTTAGGATACAATAAACGTTTTTACGGTAATTAGACTCTCCACCCCCCTCTCCAAGGGGGGCTGCCATACAAGTGATACACAAATTTCTGCATTATTCGAGAATAAATCAAGCAAATGAAACCAAATTTGGCATGTGTAGGATTTAGGGTGCAATAAATGTTTTTACGGTGGTTAGATACTCCTCCCCCTCTTTTAGTGGGGGAGCTGCCATACAAATGAAACACATTCTGTATTAAACATTTATTCCATGTAACGGAGAAACATGTTATTTGTAAGTGGTTGAAAATTTTGAACGAGAATTGTGTCTCAAAATAATCTGATATTATAATGATGAGTTTTGTTAGAAATACTAGGAATTTTATAGTAAAAGTTAAATTAAACGGGGTCGATTAGAAGATATATCAATGAACAGTTCTGCGATTGGACCCATGAACTTACTCATAGTAAGAAAACGTGGATGTTTGAAGGTATTGATAACAAAACACAAATTTTGGGCGGGACGAAGTTTGCCGGGTCAGCTAGTATTGGAATAAAAATGGGCAAAAATAAGCCTTCAAATAGGAATAATTAACGTGATGTCCGTTCGCACGATTTTTATAGTATAAGTTGGTTACATTGTCGCTCATGTCAAGAAAAGTCTAATGCATAGTCAACGTTGAAATTTCATGTTGACGCTTCTAGTACTTAGCATGTGCATAAAATATTCACCTTACGTCTGGTAAGTAAGAAGACACATAGACAGGTGTGACACTAACTCTGGTGGAAAATTCAGTTGAAATATTCCATTTCACGGATATTTAAATAAGGTTCACACAGTAACAAGAAAACTTCAGCGTATGAATCTCTTAACTAACTCGTTTAGAAACAAGAGGGGGAGGTTCCTTACGTTCCTTACTGAGCAATTACCATATGTAGATATACATACAAGCAGTACTCCCAAGGTTCAGTTTTTCTTGTTCAGTATAATCGATAGGGAGAAATCGTATTGCAAAACTTACCAGGCAACCCTGAAAAACACGTGTAGAATTCACGGTCAGATTTCTTTTTTTTTTTCTTTCAAGATGTCAGCTGAAGGCTCGAGCGATAATAGCATTACTAACCTGTTTGCATGTTTTTGCCGATGGTCTAAGCTGATAAGGGTAGTAAATTTACGGCCGTGCAAATGTGTGTTGCACACTCGTAGAACTTTTTTGCTCTCTTCATCGGATTATTGCAGTTTCATAGTCAGTTGGCATGCGATGTTGTGTTCTACAAATAGAATGACGGCACCCACATGTTTCCAGGTTGAATAGATTTTAATCGTTCAATCGTTCCGTGCATTACCAGAAATGTTTGATTCTTGAGCTAGTCATCATCGGTTGATAAATTGAAGATGTCTTCTTATACATGCTGCTCCATAGGTATAGACTACTCATGTTTGTGAATTTCCAGAAATATAACGAGTCAAAATTGAAGTTGTGGTCCATTGAACAACGCTTACAAATCTTGAATTTTATGATCAAAATCAATGCTCTGTTAAAAATATGTTTTTTTTTGTTTTTTCGAAATAAGACGTTAATAGGCAAAATTGGCGTGTATGGTCCAATCAGTCACAAGTAATACAGAATCGTCCAATGCATCCCAAAAATGTACTGTTCGATACGGTTTGTGGTCTGGATGAATCATTGGCCCGTTCTTCTTCAACATGTTCCTGTCGGCGCGTACTAGACTGTCTCTTCGTTATTGTGTCATTATGTCATTATTTGTAGCATGTAGTAACAAACGAATGCCACTGGGTAGAATGCCTTCTGCATGATCGTATTTGAGCGAACGAAAGTGAATTATTCAGAAAAACGTTCAATCGGCAATCACTGCCTGGAATACACTATTAATTTGTGAACACTTCAGGAAATGCTTTCATCGCTGAGTTATTGACGGAAGAGAATGTCGATAAAGAGAGTCGATCAGTGTAGATAGATCGTTTTCAAAAGTTACGCGAGAATTCATCTCTCGCTTCGGATCTGTAAATTGTCCTCTTGTTAATACCGATAAACCAGCATCGGTTCAATCAGTAGAAGAAAACATCAAATGTGTTATCGGTGAGATACCATCCGAAATGCTCGAAAAAGAAACTTAAAATTAGACTTCTCGTATGAATCCCCTAAAGTGTAAACGTAACCAAAATTTACATCGAATAATCTTTAAAAAATTAATGGCAAGGATTGATTTCTAGCCCTCTATAATATTTTTTATATCTTTCACAATTTTCTTTATTTTCGTCTCTGTAAATCAAAAACCAAACGCTTCAAAAACCACTCGTAATAAGAGTTTGGTTGGGATGGTGTACGTAGTAATGTAGTAAGTTCATGAGATTAGCTCCATAACCTTTAATGTTTTAAGCGCGATACATTAAAATATTTTCTGTGTATACTATTCACACGATCAATCCTCACAAGTTCCGGATTGGGTCTTAATCTGTTCAACAACTTGGGCTTTGATAATCAGGGAAACCTTTTGCAATGTGCAAGTAATATTTCAACTATTACAATTACAATTATGAAACAACGGCATCTTTGTTGAATGTCTCACACCTGACCAGTAGTAATATGAAGAAGGGGTAGTCGTAATTCAAAAATCAATTAAAGGTTCTTTCAGATGTCGGAAAATTGCAAAATTAGGCAATTTCAATTGCTATATAAATTGTATTCACCTGTTACCTGTAGTACCCGGCAGCCGTCATTTGAAAAAAGTTGGGGTGGTTCTGAGCTGACCTAAAAAATGGGGCCCTAGACCGACCCTCTATTTTTGCTTCGTAGTTGTTAACACGTTTGCTCAAGCGCTCATCATTGATCATTGTGCTATTACAGTGTCGGACAAAACAAGAAGACCACTCCAATGCAATATCTTCAAATGAGCTTTTAAACGCCAATTCAAATAAAGCATATGCGACACCCAGCGGCGAGCACTTGCACTAGTCTGACAACATGTCAAACCAAATTTGATACAATAAATAATAATATAATAATATAAGAAGGAATAAACAGTGCGTTTTAGCAAGACGCACTGATTCCTGCCAAAAGTCGAAAAAAGTTGCGACAAGATATAAGACAATTGTTAATTTTGACTGTTTTTGGGAAAAACTTGCTATTTCACGGAAATATTCTGTTCGATACAGATACTAGTAAGTATTTGTCAAGTAATAAACCTATGCGATTTTAATGGGTGAATTTAAGTCAAAACACCGAAACAAGAGCCACCACTGCAACGCATTGTTTTCCAGAAAATGACAAAATAAGGCAAAAGCCAACGGGAGGTTGCAGAATTCCTTAGACGATCGAAAACATTTGAGGGGCTCAAAATGAAAGGGGTGTAAATGATACAATCGATTTCTCTACATAGACTCTCTCTTTTGGTCATAACATAGCTGCAAATACATCCCCAGCTGTATTTGACAATGTGGAAGATAGGTCAGGATCTCATCCTTCAGATTATATAGCATTCTCAAAATGAAACGTTTTCGCAGTTTAGTTATTAAATAAAGAAAAGTTGATGAAGAGAAATCGATCAAATCTCTTACACCCCTATCCTTCTAAGCCCCTCAATTGTTTTCAATGCACTTCTTGATAAAAAAAAACAGGAAGCGATTGGACGTTCCCGGCAAATTGATTATGCTGAAATTAAATAAGTTTCTAATAAAGATCCGTTGAAGCCTGCAAATAAAATCAGAGATGAGCTGAACTTGTTTGTGAGTTCCCGAACAATCCAGAGACAGCTTGTAGAACATGAATTCGTGGTAAAGGCCTCAAGAAGCATTTCATAGCACAGAAGCATTTCATAGCGAGGATCAATTCGATTGTGTAGGCCCAGAAAACAGCAAGAAATGGCGAAATGTTGTTTGACGAAACGAAGATCAACTCGATCGGTTCTAATGGAAAAAGCTGGTTACATCGTCCGAATGGCTGCACCTTGGAACCACAGTACACGACAAAAACGTTAAAACACGGAAGAGGCAACATAATCGTTTGGGAGTGCTTTTCCTGGTATGGGGTTAGTCCCTCGTACGACAAGAAAATTGATCAGTATCTCTACGCTCAAATATTGGAAGTCGTTATGCTACCGCACGCGGAGTGAGAAATGCCGTCAAACATGGTCACAAGGTGGACATCATGAATTGACCAGCAAAGTTACCGATCTTAAATCCCATCGAGAATCTATCGAAGATCGTAAAGAAGGATGTTTATACGGAAAAAAATCAAAAATAACTTGTCAGCACTTGTAACAAACTAGTCGATTCTATGCCGAACGGGGTGCGGGTCATTCGAAACAAATGAAACAAACAAACGAAATATTAGCACAGAATGGTGAAGAAAGCTTTTTGTGGCATGAATTTAATTTTTTATTTTTTGACACGTTGTTTTGGTACTTAAGTATGCCAAAAAAGCATTTTTGTACAAATTGTTTTTAAAACTGTAGATATGATTTATTTCTTCGAAGAAGACAAATAAAGGGTTATTGATGGATTGCAAATGGGGTTCGAGTATTTCTTCCCAAAATTTTGCAACTTACAATAAGACCACTTGATATAGCGTGTTAAACATGTTTTTGTGTTTGTGTGTTTGGTTGGGCGTATGCACGTACCTGTGTGTGTGCGTTTGTGTTGACCGTTGAACATTGAGCCTGTTCGGAAAATGAGTGTAGAGCGATGACCGTCGACGATACATTTGTTTCCGTTTTCGTGGTTCGGCTTAGGACTACCTTTTTTGAAGGTGTCGAAAAAGAAACTTTCGCCCCCTGTTTTCCCATTTTTCAACACTCATGACCCACACCGTCCAGTTGAAAACATAGTTGAAAAGTTGTACTATACATTTCGACGTCGAAGTCGCCCATAAATATGATTTTTATGTGATAAATGGCCGTTGCAACTCAGGGGGTCGGGTCAGAGCCATTTTCCCCTACCCGATGTACACAATTTCCACAAAGCTGTTGTGTATCACTGGAACCTAAAAAACGATAATGATTCTATAGTTATGAAACGGAGTGTTGTGGTCTAACTATGTAGCGATAGTAACTGTAGAGAAGTTGACATTATTTTTTTCGGGCAATCTCATCGAACTCCTTATCGATTTCCAACTATTTACGAAACTCTAAACATCATTTATATTTTTGTTCCATAATTGAATTGAATTGCGTTGAATTAAAGAGACGTTAAAATCAGGGAGTTCATTCGTCTCTGTGTTGTTCCACAAACGTTACAGTGCAAGTAATGTAATTTTCTTGTTGTATTCACTTTGTTATAACTGTTATAACTCCCAGCAATAAGACGTGCTTTCTTTTGTGCTTCATGTGTGATAAGAAAGCTTTCAATCCATCCTCTGGTGGAAAACTTGTGTACGAAACGTAAATAGAAACGCATTATAAAAAGCTTTGATTGATTTCGCACATGCGCAGTGCTTCAAAATTGAAGTACATATTCATGGAGCGACTGCGAAATCTTTGGCTAGAAAGCGATGTTTTATACAAAGTTTCTTCTTGAAGCTTATGTTTCAACGATTCATATGTAGATGTCAACCTACTATGTAATGATCTACAACAAATCGTATGAATGAAATGAAATGAAACGTTGCATTTGATTCATGTTCGTGTTGACAACCATTTGACATTTTATTGAATTCAATAACTATTCTCACTAGTATTCTGGTTCCTTTTCAATAAAACGACGTTTCGACGAAAACCATTCTCCGACCCATTTTCGACAACTTTGTATTCGGCGAAGTGCTGCTCTGTAAGTTCATGTCCCGTCGTAGCAAGAAGGAGATAATCTGACGAAGCCAGGTCTGGAGAATTCGAGGGGTGCGATAACGTTTCCCAGTTAAGGGTTTCTATTGCATCCTTCACAGCTTTAGCGGTGTGCGCCGTTTCATTGCCATACTGTGATGTTTCTAAACCATGTCTTCGGACACGTTCCTATCTTTTTTCCATCAATAAAAAGTTTTAATTTATCATTTGTTGTCGGTAGCGATCTGTCAACACCATTTCACCCAGATTTAGTAGCTCATGGTACACCATGAGCAATTCCAAATGAAATCGACGAATGACAAAACATGAATATTTTTGATTCGAATGAAAGTTTGTATTCCATTTGGGTTGGAGGAAATATGAGTTTTCCAATTGGGAATTTTTGACTCAAGTGTAACTTTTCAATAGGGCGTATCGATTTCAGTAAGAGAAATCTTGCGTAACTTTTGAAAATATCCTAAGTAACAAATGTAAATACGAGGGTCGTTCAAAGAGTAAGTTTCAGTACCTCAGAAATCGCGGAAAAATAAAGTTAGGGAAAAAAAACAATGTGATTTTCGTAATCTACGTTTTCTTTTCTATTTTTCTACATAATCGCCGTAACGTTCGTGGCATTTTTCATAGCGTTGTACGAGTTTTTCTATCCCGAGCGCGAAGCGCGAAGCGAAACTTTTTGAAGTAGGATGTAACTGCGTCACGAATTTCTTCAGTGTTATCGAATCGTTGACCGCCGAATGACTGTTTCATCACCGTACTATTGTGAAGTTTTGGACCGATTTAGAACCGCTATTAAGAACAAAAGGCCAGGTTTATTGACGAAAGGAGTGTTCCTCATCCACGTTAATGCGCGGCCTTATTCTGCTCGAGCAACTCAAGAGCAATTGAAAAAAATCAAATGGACTGTGTTCGAGCATCCTCCTTACTCCCCATATCTCGCCCCTAGCGATTATCACTTATTCCCGGTGATGAAACAGAAATTCATGACGCAGTTACATCGTACTTCAAAAAGTTGGACGCTACGCACTTCGCGCTCGGAATAGAAAAAAAACTCGTGCCACGCTATGGAAAATGCCTCAAACGTTACGGCGATTATGTAGAAAAATAGAAAATAAAACGTAGACTACGAAAATCACCTTGTTTTTTGTCCTAACTTTATTTTTCCGCGATTTCTGAGACACTTAAACTTATTTTTTTGAACGACCCTCGTAAATCGAGTTAATGGATGCACACTATTAGTTCTCAATCATTGAATGCATTGAGAGAACAATCATTCAAGTATCTATCCTTTCCACCTTTTTTATCGCAGATACAAAAAAATGTCCAATGTACACATTCGAATTTTAAGCACTCGACTGTTATTTCGGACACCACTTTCCTCTGACGCTCGATACGTCCGAAGTAACAAAGCAATCAAAACAACATGAAGTCGCACTTCGGTCATTTTAAGTTTTTGTTATTTTCGGGTGTTGATATCGTTTCCAGTTCAATTCAACGAGTGATAACAATAATTATCTGCTTTTAGCACGAAGTATTAGGATTGTAGTTCAGTAGTTATTTTCAAATTCTCATCGTAGTGGAGGCGATCTGGCGTAGTGGTAACATCTATGCCTCTCACGCTGAAGGTCACGAGTTCAATTCTCACTCCCGACATTCTTCCAAAAATGGAAGTAAAAAGTGACGAACCAGCCAAATGAGGTGAAAATCACTATAATACAGATAAAATTTAAAAAAAAATTCTCATCGTGCAACGTAATTTGTCCAATGTACAAAGCGGTCAGTCAAAACGTCCAATGTAACATTTTTCGCTCGGAGGCTTCAATTTCAATATAAAATCACCTAACAACAGTTACGATTGGTTTTTCAGTGTTATTATTGACCGCTAGTGGTAAAAGTAGTGATAAAGATCGATTCATTTTGAAACAATTCGCGGAACAATATTCCGATCTTCAACTTCGTTTTTCTCGAGTTGATGTAAATTTTACATAGGACCTTTTCAAAAGTTACACGAGAAATCTTTGATGATTGATATTTAAAAAACTATGAGTCGTACCGAAACAGTGTCTTAGATAGAGTTATAGAGTATTGATGTTTAAACGTGAAAAAATATACACTGAAATAAAATTAGTGCTCTTTCTTCATTTCCAAAAAAATTACGTTAATTTGCAGTACCTACGTATTTTTTAAATTTTTTCAAAATAAATAGAAGTCATGTAGAAAATTTTAAAAAATAAGTCCAAGATGGTAAAACTATTTTTAACGAAGTTCGTGGAACATCGAAATTTTATGAATTTTCGAAATTTTGTATATTAACAATCATGTTTAGCCACAAATTATGAATTCTGATGTGATTTAAAACAAAAAAGCTCCTTATCAATCTTCTTTTAAATGCAGCCATTCTGGAGATATTTAAAAAAATATTTCTAATTTATCGGTATAACAGAACAAACATATTAAAAGGGTCTACTAGTAATAGTAGCCCAAACATGAACAAATTTTTACTTCTTTCAGATGACAGAAGCCTAATTAATCCCCTTTTGCATAACGACACGTGAACAGTGACAGCAGAAACCCAACCAGAAAGTTGCGGGCGTGCTTAAATTCAACCACCAGAAGGCATGTGACTTCAATTAAAACACAAGCCAAGCGTCAGTAATAATTGATATGTATACGCCGCGGACGCATCGAATGCTGTGGGCTGCATTCTAGCGCTTGCTTCCGGTCGACACACCACATAATGTCTATTAGGAGAACTTGTTAACTCACGTCCACCATCACGATCTCGTTGTGCCTGTTATGATTACGTAAATTAGATAATAAATTATAGGGTTCGCTTTACGGTGCATAAATGACACGTCGGTGTTGTGCAGGAACGCCACACAGGTATTTCCACCGGAACCTGTATCATGGGATAGGAGCTTATTTCCCAGCGAAGCGGCAGACTTGCGGGATCTGTGCGCAAAATTGTATGGCTAGCACTGATTGATAATGTACGGCCTAAATGCTAATATCCCCAGTCGCCGTTACCATTGGCTGGAGTTAAATACAGAATAAATGTTTGAATTTAAATCTGTCACTCAGCCATAGCCATAGGACATGACGGTGATGTGAAAGAACAAACCACCGAACATTGTTCCAGGTGGGACCACTGTTTGGGATAGCCGTCATGAAACGCGTTTGTCAATATATGGTTCAATGACTGGCGATGTAGCATATGTGTCCGGTATCGGTAATTCATAGCATTTTTATTGACCTGCTCGAAGGTGTATGTATATCTACGGAATATATAATATTAGGTTGTGGAAAATATTATCCATTATTTTTGGGTGCAATTCAAAACGCTTTTTAGAGTGATGCGGTATCTAACCTGGTACAGCCATAACAATGAACTTCAAACGCGTTTTTTCGGGAAACGTAAGAAAAAATGTTTTAAACTGCATATCGTTTTTTAAACGGCCGCCATTTTGTCAAAACAGATGTTTCTGACTTGTCCGTGGTTTATGCGATAGCGGCATCATTACCGATCCCGCATTATTTGATTCTGTTCGATTTTTTGGTCTCAGATAACCTGAAGGGCTGGAATCGTGTACACCATGGCACAACTCTTTTTTTAACCTCCTCACCTCATCAGCTTGTAACAATTCTAGTTATGAATATTTTTTCTCCGTTCAATTTTTGTTTTATTTTTAAAAGATAGATGAACAAATAATGACATAATGGACCGTAAAAATACTCTTTGTTTTATATTAACGGAGCTCGAAAAAACTTCCGAAATTCGTGTCTCTATACCCAAACTAGCGTTGGCAGAAAACATGTCATCTTTGGCAGAAATGATGCCATTCCGAGTGCTGTTGAGTCAAATGCGCAAATAATGAGCTATTTTTGAGGTGAAGGTGGAAGCTAGCCATTGTGGTAGTATAGGTAAACCCACGTGTAAAAATGGGGTAATAGTGTTTGTGAGAGAAGAGCAAAGCACACGTAAATAGATCAAATCACTTATCAGACTGTGTGGAGCTTCATTGACACGAGTCTTTGAATGTATTTGAAAAAAAATAACAATTCAATACTAAAGTAAAATGTTTGAATGATATGTTCCGATGAGCAATTGCAAATATAAATATAAATAGAAGGTGTATTTGTATATAAAGTGAAATTCTGATCATACGTGAGCGTAACATGAGCAAATTTATAACACATGCTAATTGGGGATCTTTTGGTATTAACAAGTTCTTCGGCACAGTAATTCGATGTTGATAATTCCTTAATATTTTCCTTCGTTGATCATATTGTTTTCACATATTTACGTTGGAGAGCTTTACCCCTTCTTTTCGTTGGCCGAGGCATTTTGATTGAATGTAATACTTTTCCGTTTACTATTTTTGAAAGCATAGGTAGCCGTGGCAGTGTTCCGTGCTCTGCTATACAATTTTCTTACCCAATGTTAAAGTTGCTAAAACTTACATTATAGACCCATCAAACGTGAAAATACTAATTGTATTCATATCAACACAATTTTATTCTATTGATTTTCATGACATGAAACGCTATGATTCAGGAATAACATTTTATTGGATGGTTTTTATAGCTGTTTCTATGATGTTGTCTGGCATCAGTGTTGAAAAAATAACGATACTTTCACCAATACAAACAAAACCATTGCCGAAGATTGAATAAAGAAAATTTAACTTTCAGAGCACTAGCTCGAGTTTTTCGACGTTTTTCACTATAACAGCAGATGAAAATTTAAAATCTTGTGAGTAATCGATTAGAGTTTGATTGATATTACTTGGTGGGAAGTGTGCGAAAACGATCATTTTCTTCACACTGTTTCGCAAAATTATTGATTATCGGGCGAGGAGTGAGGGAGGGAGATGTATGATATGAGCGCCATTGTGGCAGCCGTTTGTGGTTAGCTTCCACCTTCACCTTAAAAGATTAAAAATGGTTTGTATGTATGCGTGCAGACATCTCTTTCTGCTTGCTTTTCTCATTTCATTTGGGATTATGCAAAAAGAAAAGTCCATACGACGTCAATGGGGATCGAACCTAGGCCGGCTGGAATGCAAAGCTAATTTACACGACCACGCTATCCACATGGATAATGACGCTTAAATACGTGATAATATTGCACCTGATTATAAAATGAAGTTGGGAAGAGTTTTATAAGAGTAAAAAAGGAGCGCAAAAGGAGAACAATAGCTGTATCGGTCTGGGCCGTGTATGTGGCAAAGCATGCGGAAAGCTTATTTGTCTTTTGTATTAATCTTATATTGCTGTACCATGTAGAGGAGATGTGTCTAAAACGCGCCTGCCGGGCAATTTGACCCGCCTGATTTTCTCGTAAACCAGCAAGAATATAAATGCACTGGATATAGGCAATTGTGCTAGTCAATGATAGAATCCTACCATGTAAGTTTTACATTTGTAACATGTTTTAAAAAAATAAGAAAAATAATTTTCTTTGGAAGCAATTTTCGATGTAATTTTCTACATAATTTCTATAAGGTTTTTGTTGCTTGAAACCGATTCAGAGGCGATAACTGTGGATCATATTTATTGAGTCGAGTTCCCAGTGAATATCTCAGATGAAGAAAATGGTAAGAAAGGATTAATTTCCTTCTCAATTTGATATTTTCCGCATCAGCTTAACATCGGGCAGTATGGCATACCCTCGATCGGGGCAATTTGCTCGCTTTCGGCCGTAAACATTCTCACGAGAGAAATAGCTTGTATGTGAGGGATGCCAGATGATTTTTTCAAATATCTCTGCATGGCACGAATAAATGTCTTCAAATGTAATCATAATGAACAAAAATGAGCGAACCATCACGGTATTTCGAACATGATGTTCGATAAATCACTCAAACAATTGTTTTCCAATAATTGGAAATGACCTCAGTATGTTTTCACAAACATTAATTGTCTTCACAAGATTAAATCTCTTCAAAACGAAAACATGTCTCCACATCTGGCATCTATATTATGTGCTCAGAGAATGCAGGAAAACAAGAGCGCGGACTGGGGATTTAACGCACGAATACTGGGAGAACACGCTCGCCGGATGAACGGTTTCTTCTCTTCGCTGGTGGGCATGAAGGGAATAGATTGATGGAATCTCTCATTCATACTAGCTGTTTCTCTGAGCTTTATAGTCTCTGAGAGAAATATCTCATGGGCATATTATACTTCTGCTGGGCCATTTAACACCGTATGATTGGAAATGTAGAATTTGGGCGCCTTACAAAATAAAATTCGTAGTACTTTTGTTATTCAGTATCTAAAATACAGAACGATTACAGATAACTGAGGGTTAACTAATCTACGTACTGACGTAGTTGTTACCTTAAATTTCAAGAGCACGGTCAAGATAAATCCATTCTCGCTTAGGGGGTGCGTATTAACCACTTATCCTATATATTACACAAATGCTTACCAATATTTGTGAGTCATGACATTTTCTGTTATGTTATCAAATCAATTTTGGGTGTACACTAGAATACCCCCTTAATATGCTTCGGACTGTCCGATTTGGGTCAAATATGCCCTGTTTTGTTATAAAAATTGTTGCCATTCTAAAGGTATCTTCATAATGTCGCTATCGTAGAAGTATTGATACTTATTGGAGAAAAATTCTTGCAATAGATATTTACAATCTTCACTTGATCCCAATTTCTTATCACTCTGGGAATTTAGCAATGCGAGAAAAAGGTTATAATCGCTTGGTGCCAGGTCCGGACTATATGGTGGATGCAATAAAACTATCCGATTAGGCTCTCGAATGGTGTGGTCTTGCGTTGTCCTGATGGAACACAACGCCTCTTCTGTTGGCCAATTCTAGACATTTCTGATCAATCGCCAGCTTCAAACGGTCCATCTGTTGACAGCAGAGATCTGACTTTAGTATATTGCACTAAAAAAACTAGACTTGAAATTGTATGATCGATGTTACGCGAGATATTGATCACTATATCCAGCTTCCGAGAAAATGATGGATAACTTTTTCCCCAAACTAATACTTATTTTTTAATTCAGAAAGAAAATTATATGAACAGTCCATACAACTACCAATAAGTATCCCATACATTGGAAAAAAGCACTGTTACAGGGAACGATGATTTTGATTGAGCAAGCGGTCATTTTATCTATTTACCCTCAATCAAAAGTATGAAGGGAAACATCATGAGAAAGGTTGGCTTCACCTTTCAGTTTTTTTTCAACATTATTTACTAGCTCTGCTAACTAGCTAGCTTCATAATTAGAATAGTTACAAGCTGATAAAGTGAGGAGGTTCAAAGAAAAGTTGGTTATCTGGAACAAAAAAGTCGAATATATTCTGAATCAATAAAGATGCTGCTATCGCATGAACCTCGGACAGGTCAAAAACATATTTTTTGACAAAATGACGGCCGTTCGAAAAAAAGCTGTTTGATAGTTTTTTTACGATTCCCGATTTTTTAAAAATAGTAAAATTTTAAAATATATAATTTTTCTTTGATTCATGCAAGAGAGAAATACATACAGATTGTATTCATATAAATTCGACATAAATCGGGTCAGTAGAACTTGAGATATCGTGTACGCAAGTTTGAAAAAAAAAATAGTTTCGAGAAAACGCGATTGAAGTTTATTGTTTGGCCGTTTTCAATCAGTTACCGCATCACTAAAATCGCTATAATTGGGTAGATAATGAAATTTTCAAAAAGTCTTTTGTAAGTTATTTTTTTGAATGCCTGAACCTCAGAAAAATGGAAAAAAAAATCAAATTTCTAGACTAGAATACTGCCTTAGGCGCAATCTTTTGAAGAAATGGCGGGGGATTTGCTTGATCAATCAATGAATCAGAATGTGAGATTTTAATCTAATGCTTTTTTTAATTTTTAAATAGTTTGTTGCCACGAAGATAAAAGGTGCGTAAGAATATTTCCAATCGATTGATGCCAACTTCTCTTCGGTTTATCAAGAAATAATCGAGTTTTATGTGCTCAAAGTCTTAATTTTTTTAGTTGCATGCTCACTTTTGTAATTTTATTTTTCACCCTATAACTTCTTGTCAAACGTAGTTCTACATTGAAAATGAATGCAACTTCACTTTTATTTGCTACTCCCAACCCAAACAAACTGTCGCGTAATCAAACAAATCTTTTGTTTGTCAAAGTCTTATGAATAATATTTTCTCTCTCCGCCAAACATTATCAACGCTTAACAACCACATTAAATTATGTAAATAAATTACTTTGACTAAAACATAATTTAGACAAACGGTGCATTATTTTTCCTCCCATGAATGAGCGCAGTGGAGAAGCGATAATGCTTTCCCCCTTCCGGCTCTGACCGAATATGTCCGGTAATAATTCCTCGTCCCGATCGCAGATTTGGTTTTCTGCCAGACCAGTGAAATTTGTCCCCTCAACCAGACATCCGTTAGAGGGAAATAAGCGAAAGGACCGATGCTTAACGGACGTGAACAGTCCGATCCGAGATGCGCCGGATGGGCGGAAGAAGCCTGACTCAGATATAGCAGAGTGAAGATGAAGGAAAAAAAATGACCAGCTGGAAAGTTTTGTAAATTATCGCTGTTTTATGCACGTTTACGTATCCGGAAGGAATGTTACACAATAATTGAGTTTTTCGTTTTTTCCCAATGGGAATATTTTGTAGCAAATTGAAATTTATAGTTCGAGCGACAAAGTTCCGGTTTAATGGTCCAGGATGCAAATTGCAGCCAGCTATTCAGAAGACGAATGGCTCGAGGCGTGTGGATTGTCGAAGTTTAACGACGAACTCGAATGGACAGCTGAATGAGACACATACAAATATCCGTTCGTAGAAGATGTTGATGTAGCTACGAACTCATATTTGGTTACAAAACTTTATGAATTTGTAATTACTGTTAGTTCATTCATATATTCTATAATGACTTTAATTATTCGCTTGATTTGGACAGACATTTCATTCAAGAATTGACCGAATTATACGATTTTATTCGAGCAAACATAACGTGAATACACCTTAAAATTTTTCCCGGGAGTTTTCAAGGAAGCGATAAATTCATTTTATTATGCAACAACAATCCCAAAAATGAATCAGACAGTCTAATTTGCTCGATAACGAATTCGATCCGGGCATCTTCCGCACAAACCCCTGACGCGATTGCTCTTGATCTATTCCCAGAATCTACTTATACAAATCTTCCATTCCTGGACTATAAATTCACCGATAACACCACGGATGTAAAATAGCGCTGACCAGCAAGACGATAATGGTACAAACTTTACGACCTTTTGCTGCGGGACGAATCGGAGCGCTTTCTCGGACTCGGGCAAATAAAATTGAAAAATGGAAATTGTCAATCCCTTCGGAAGCATCCCATCACAATCGAGCGAGTGTGACGGAGCGCGGGAGGGCACGATGTGGAGGCGGGCGCTTGAGAAATCGTTTGTACAAATTCTCTCCGCTCGAGGATTGAATGCTTCCTGCGGGTTTCGACTTCCTCTATTTGGCAAAATACTGTAGGAATTATACACTTCCAGTGGGTGGAGCAGATAGATTTCAATATTTTATCACCACTGCTGTTCCCGCCGTTGATGATCACGATGGCGATGATGCTGCTGTTCGAGGAATAAGTGCATTGCAGTCGAGCGAGGATGATAAATGGTACGTAGTCAGACGATTTTACCGGCTCGCAAAGTAAGAGCAAATGCGCCGTAGATCAGAGTCAATGCAGCCTGCCTTCGTAGAGAGAAAACGGTTGCGGAGGGGTGTTTGGAACTCGACTCGGGATTACGTACGAATCATTTGTCAAGAATTTTGGCAAATAACTACAGATGGCGGAGAATGTAAAATGTTGTTTTATTTTAGATGGGTTTGCACGGTTTGGCATTTGTGACAGTAATGTAGCATGTGTCCACTCTTCTGCTGGCTAGTGATAATAAGTGCATTATTATCGCTAGATATTGCAGATAATACACATGTTTCGAGTATATTCTTCCCACTCCAACTAAAAGTGAATACAATCTAACCCAATGTATACAATGGAAAAACTACATCCCTTCTAAGTAAACTGCAGATTCCCGTAGAACAGGAATTCAAATGTTGTCATTTCTAGGCGACTGCAGGAAACCTTCGCATCCGATGGAATGTTCCAACTTTTCCATCAGAGTTTTTTGGTCGAATACAATCATCGAAAAAGGTGGGGAGAAGATGAGAGCTGGTGGTTGAAAGAGGACTCATGTGTAGCACAGTAAGGAGAAGTGAAAAATGCATAAAATTATATTAAAATTGGTACATTGCTCTAGCGATAAAAATAGTTTCGTTTTCAATTTCGTGAAGATTACTTTCGGTGAGCGGTTCAAATTGTTCGGAGAAAATCCTCCCCGCCGTCAGCATCCAAATTGTGTAAGCTATAATGCAAAATTGAAAGCTTCATTCAGTGGGTGGTGAGGCGGTTTGCTGCAAATAAAAAACAGCTGAGAGCAGCTAGGAGAAGATTTTCGATGATGCTTCCCCCCTAATCACGGAAGATTGCGATTTGCATCGCCGGCAATGAACGAAGACGATCTTACCGCTTTTGTGTTTGTTCCTTTGATGCACTGTATAAAGTTAGGAGCTGCATTGGAAGCTCATTGTTCTGTTCGTGTTATCAATATTGTTTTTTTTCCTGGGGAAAGACTAATAACTTTTTAACATAATTCAAAACGTTAAAAAACATTGGAACAAAAACCTTTTTTCACTGTTTCATTGTCTTGAAAAAAATGGATGTTGTTGTATCAAAAATTTATCCACAAGTAATCTTAGAATGAGAAGAAACATCCCAAAACCCACTCGTGCCTGAGATACATACAATTTTCTTTTATTCAAACTTTTATATCTTCTTGCCGATAGTTTATTCAGTACATGCACGTAAGTTGAATTTGATTGCTTTCGGTTAAATTGAAATGGCTGCATGCTTTCTTCCTGGAAGCTCAATTCATGGTGCACTAACGGAAGAATGGAAACTATGTTCGGATGTTACTGGTCTCTCCCACCCATACTTCCCCCGGGGTGATCATTGTCGGATGCATCAGCATTGATTGTGGCCATATTGGATGAACTGGCGTTTCGAAGCAGGATGGTAAAGTAAATAATGACGAGAGTAGTTGTAATCAAATTTTATGAGAGAATAATAAAGTGTGTTCAGCAGCGGGAGAGCCAGAAAAAATCATTGTTGTATTTGACCATTGATACTGCTTTTGCAATCCGATGTTTGACCAATATTGAAAGTACCCCTTCTTAAACTATATTATTCGTAGTCGTTTCTAGTGATTCATTTGATTCAGTGAAATTGTAAAATGAACGCATTCTTATTGTTCATGTTTTGGAGAAGTTCAATGTAACGGTTTCAGAAAATTTGTTTTTTCCGCTTTTTTATTTCATATAACTTTGAATAATAAAAAAACTACAGAGAAATTCTAACAATATAATCGTTTTATGAAACATACGCTTTCCACTATATTAATCGTAAAGGCGTCTTGATTTTTTGTTCAAATTGTAACTTAGTACTTCATAACGTAAATAAGTGATTATGACACAAATATGCACAACAATTTTAGTCTGGAATGTTTATATACACTGTGTTCCATAACTATAGAACCACTCCATTTTTCTGAGTTTCCAGAGATATGTAAGAAGTCGGTTGAATTGAAGTATATATTATAGGATATAATAACTATCTTAATTTATAAGACTGGCCATTTGAACTTTATTGTTGTGTTCAGGCGCGAAACATTCAAAAAACTAAAGTTCCAGTGTTTCATAACTATAGAACCAGATGGAAAAACTCTCACTCCTTTACAAAATTAACGTCAATTTCACATTAATTACAATAAGTTAATAATCACCAGTATATTGATTACGAATAATGTAAAGAGTACAAAAATCAGGATCATTTCCTGAAAAAATCAGGAAGGTTGGCAACTCTGCTCATACTGCTTGTAAACTGCATCTACTATTCGTACTATCACTCCTCATAAGTTCTTGATAGGGTTTTGATCTGTAAACAAGCTAACCAATTCAGAATATCCATGCCAAAGTTTTCTGTCATGATAGTTCTCCGGTTCGCACTTGTATACATCTTAAATGAAGTTAAATTCTCTAGACGCAAAACTGTACTTAACTTTTGACGTAGGACTACGTCTTTTATTTCTGTACCGGGGTGTAAGTTCAAAGTTTCGAAAACGAGAGAGTGACGCTGGAGTGCAAGGTTTTGCACGTTAATACCTCTTTATCGGCTGAATGGAGCGGTATAATAATCACTTCATCCGAAAGATAAAATATCAACGAGTTATATTATTGTCACTTATTGGTCCAAAAAAGTCGTTTCAATAGCTTAAAAATTGCTTTGAAAGCAAGCTATTGAAATCATCATTGCTCATTGAGGATGATTGGTGATCGCAATGTGTTCCCGAACACGGACGCAAAATCTAGGCACCTGGAGAAATCGTCAATGTGAATACATGCAAGCTGCGACTTCTTTTGCTCGCTTGTATTAGTGTTTGGGAAACCATAGCGGACACATGCATGGTGTGAGTTTTTTCTCGCATCAGTTTCTGTTCTGCTTCCGCATGTCATGAAAAATTGTTTGCGTGTGAATGCGCCCAAGCGAAGGAATATTCGCATTCGACTTGGTGTTCCCGTGATGCAATCCAATTGACGAATATACGCAAAGCTGAACCAGCTCATGCGACACCTACATTAGAGTTCAGAACCACAAAAGTGATGATGTCTGTTTATTCTACGCACTGAAAAGCAAGATTCGGTCGTGATTAATCATTTTATTTCTTTGTATATATTCACGATGATTTCAACACGCTATTGGACCAAAATCATTGATAATCTTCGAAAATTTTTAGTTTGATAATGCATACAGGTTATGCATACTGTGGATAATGGTGATGCAATCGATATCATATTAAGTTGGATTATATCATTGATAATGTAAGGGTCGATACAAGAAGGATTTGCAGTATTTTTAGCGCAACACATGCTATTCATCGTTTATCTAGTTGAAAAAAATTAAAGTGACAACACTTATACCAAGCCATTCTTCAAAACATACTGTTGTTTCACCAAGCAGTGGACTGTATTCTGCGATCATGTTTGTGCGTGTTCGATTGCAAATTTTCCACAGCCGCCCATGCGGCTGACACGCAAGATCAACGAATCTGCAAATCTCAACCAAAGTAGCAGTTATGCTACTTAGGAGAGAGTGCGTTTCCACGGAATGATTCCGAGCGGCCCAGTGCCGCGTGCAATGCGAGGTATGGAAAATTCCATACCACTTTGGTCCTGTTAGGGACCAATCCAAAACACAAAACTGTACCACGGACCGAATAAGGGATTAATCGGTTGATAGCGAAAATAGACACTTAATCCTTTGTACACATTTTATTTACACCAAATTTACAAGATAAAATATTATCACTTTCTTTTTAGCTTCTTGCTTTCCAATGTTTTAGCACGCGAAATAAACCTCTTGCTTTGGCGGTTGAAACAGAACTCTTCCTCCCTGCACGCAGTGCAATTTGCTTGCGCTCGCAATGCACTCTCCCACGGGTGGGGCGTATGTTGGTGTTTGTGTCCTCGCGATCGTCCTTTCGTTGCGTTCCTTCCTCTGCCATCCTGTCGGTCGTACTTTCAGTGCGCTGCGCTGAGCGGTGGACTGAACACATACATACCACATTGTAAAATGGCGATTTTCTAACCTTTTTAGCGTAGAAAGAATACGTGAACCCGGGAAATTTGAAGATAAATTCTGATTTTTTAAAAAATTTTGAACGACCAGAAAAACAAAACATCATTATTTTACTCGCTGCGCCATCTGGTTGTAAATCTAACGTAAATTCGTCAATAGCAGCAGTTTCTGTTCAGCTTTCACATGGAGCAATCATGAAAAATTGCCACATCACGATAAAAACGAAATGAATTTTATGCAAGGTTATATAGACTTTATTTCGTTTTCACCGTGAAGTGGCGCCCTCAGTTTATATTCTGCGCATGAAGTGATCATGAAAAATCTCGTGTTATTCTCACGAAAACAAAAATGAATCATGTATCAAACATCTTCAGTTGCTTTTACAAGGCCACTCAAATTCCATCGGTTGGTTTCAGAACCACCAACAAGTTTGAAAGAGTTGAATTTTATTTCAATAATAATTCCATACTTATACTCATAAAACCACACACTAACAAGAAATTCAGCAATCTTTCAAAATATTCATTCATTCATTCATTTAGAATTGATTCAGATGCAATTTCAAATAAATGTTTACCGAGCCAACGGTAGTCCTACGTCTACCTTGCGGTTGTATCACAGATATAACCCACTTCTTGTTTTTTATCTCTACCCTCACTTGTTTCGTGGCTTTCCAAATAGTGCTAGAAAATTTCATGAAGCCTGAATGTCTGACGAATTTATGAAATTACAACGAGATTAAGTTTGAGGAACAATATTGCTTTATTGACGATAATGTGTATGTAGATGTATCCCCATAGTTATTCGGAAAAATATAAACGATCAAAAAGTCAACACTAGCATTTCCGCTTATGCGAGGATTTATACCATGCTTATTGATTCTTTTACATATCCAGTCTTGGCCCGAAGGAAGATATACTCTGTTTCTGGTGGGATTTGGAATAGATTCTGTATTATGAGCCACTACCAAAAAAAAACGTGTTCTGAGAGGATAGAATATTTAAACTGTGTGAAAGATGGCGAAAGATTGTGAAACAGAACTATGGATATAAACTTAAGTTATAATGCCTTGATTGAAAATTATGTTTTTGTTTTCGCACCTGGACACAACAATAGAGTTCAAATGGTAAGTCTTATAAATGTAGGTAGGTATTATATCCTACACTATATACTTCAATTCAACCAAGTTCTTACATATCTCTGGAAACTCTGAAGAAAATGGAGTGGTTCTATAGTTAGGAAACGCAGCGTAGAATGTTTTCAGTGAAAAACTTATCAAATCGTCTCATTTTCAACGAATTTAAACAGAATTTTCTGTCTAGAACGTCGTGCTTCTACATAAAAATGACTCCCAAATTAATATCGAACGTTTCTAGCAGCCTTAAAAAATGAAGTCTTACCACATACCGTTAGAAGACTTTGGTTTATGAGAATATTGAAATAATATTCCAAGTTCCAATTATTGCTATCATATTTTCTGAATCTAAGCATGCTTTGGTCAAACGGAAACATCTATTTTTTCAACCTGTACATTCTCGATTTTATTTGTGTATGCGTAATAAACAAAAATATCAGAAAAGAGAAATATCGATTAGGGATAGAACATATCAAAACTTTAAACTTGCAGCTCTGCAATCTTATCTTCATACAGCCATTCAATGCCAATCCGATATAGTGGTTCTCAGATTTTTGTGAAAATAGGTAGTTTTGTTCCTTATCGCAGAACATTAGACTCTTCGATCATCCGAATCGGTTCAGTAGTTCAAAAGATATGAATTTTAGATAAAAGTCATTTTTGGAAAAAAAGAAGATTGATCGGACTCTAAAATGGAAATGGGCACACTTATGAAAAAATAAAATAATGTGGGTCGAATATTTTGCAATAGAGTAGTGCGGGGCGAAGGTGCGCACGGGTCAAAAGTGCGCATTGGCCTTTTTGAAGCAAACGAGTATAATCATTCGACAACAGTGCATTTGTTTGATATATTATTACACCTGCAGCTCACACATATAAACATGATACATTTCATGAAAGTGGCAACAAGTTATGAGTTTACAATTTTAAAAAGAGTTTTGCGATGTTTTGATCTAATTTTTTCAATTTTGGGAATGACGATTTAATTACCTAAAATAACTAGAAAGTTTTGAACTACATCGTTAAGGAAACCTTCATTCTATAGTAGATGATGGTGCATATTCGTTTTTGTGAAAAAGTTCAAGAGCTTTTTAAAAATTCAATTAGTTCGAAAATTGCTTGTGGGGCAAAGGTGCGAAGTGGCTGCGGGGCAAAAGTTCGCACTGGTATTTTGTTCTCAAAAAAATTATAAAATGTTTTCAACATCTGAAAAACTGATTTGAAGAAATGCACTCCAGAAATGCTGTCGGGCCGACAGAGGCTTCGAGAGGGAGTCTCGAAGCGTCGGATTGCGACAGACCTCGGTATTTCTGAATCAGCTCTGGGGAAGAGGCTCATATCAGTGAGTGATTTATGATTTGAATCTTCTTTTATTGATATTTCTACATTTTCGAATGTAATATATACATACGAATTAGCAAACTGAATTTTATTTACTTTTATTTCAAGAGTTGTTGGACGACAACAGTTAGGTGCGCACCTTTGCCCCGCACTACTCTAAGGATCAAAATTACCACTTTTCACGAAAACCTGAGAACCACTATATCGGTTTGGCATGAAATGGCTGCATACATAAATATTATCACGAAGTGATTCACTTTCAAAGTCTTTTCAAAGTTGCATATTAATTCGTATTTTTATTTCTGCTAAGTGTATAATGAATCTTTCAATTCGAAAATCTAATTATAGAGGCGGGAATTCAGAAGCATAATCCTAATGAAAAATTTGAAATATATTCTTCAATCGGAGTTTGAAGTACGAAATAAATTCTGATATCTGAATTATTTAAAATATAATTAACATATATAGATAAAGGATCCATAATCAAATATAAAATTCTAAATTTAAACCTGGAATGAGTAGCACTGCGCCCCGCAAATTCTGTAAACAGGCATCTTCCTATTAGTTATTTTTGTTTAGCACAGATGTCACAATGCGGATGTATTCAATTATTATCAATTTTCTATATTTAGAAGAATTTTTGTCTTTATTTAGACGATTTTAAAACGATTTTAAAAGCGAAACACTCAAACATAACTTGAAGTGACACTATGAATTTTGCTAGACGGTAACAAATAAATAAAAGCGATTGAGTTTTGTACTACTGTTCTAATAATTTTGTTCATTTCAAAATATTTTTGTTGGCTCAGACTGGTCACCCACCACTCTAAAATTCTCGTCCATTTTTCTTTCACCGATTCCAATCCAATTTGTCCTTGAAGCAGCATCATTTTCCAGTTGATTATTTCCCAAGCACGATCAAATCGACCGAAATAAGTTTTCGCGTAGCAAATTTCTTCAGTGCTGAGTTTTGTCAGTTGATAAAACCATTCTTATTGATATGCAAATTCCTGCAACGTCGTCGGCGAAGATAAGACAGTGAAATTCAAACATCTCTGCCACAACCGTTCGTCCGTTCCACCAGCTGCGGAGCGAAACTATGCTGGGAAACTGTAATAGAAAAGAAAACTTTTTTCCACTAAACTCCCACCGTAGCGACTTGTTCTAGCAGAGCTAATCTCGTAATAAGCTTCCGAACATCCGACGACATCTTCCCCAGGTATGAGCACGAGAGGAGGTCCTGACGGTGCGTTGCAAGGGTACAATGTATATTTTTGAAAGTGGAAAACTTTTGCACCTTGACTCAGCGAGTGCAATAAGATTGATAAGCGTGCGTCGTTTTCGCTAAATTCGCTAAGCTCAAGAGCCCCCTTTGCCACGCTCCGAGAGGTCTAGGAAAGATATTTCCCGATGACAGCGGCAGTCACATCCTCGCGGAAGATATTCTGCCATAGTTTGAAAGTTTAAGCTGCCAACTTGTACCCGACAGGAAATTGAAATGTTCCTGGGTGCGAGATTTTCCGTTTTTATGCTTATTAAAAAGTTTGAGTTTCGATAGAAGCCGAGAGCTTGATTCGATTGGTGGAAACAGTGTTGAGTCGTTATCTAGAGAAGAGTGAATCATGTTCGAATAGCGTTTTCTAATGTGAATCTAAATTATCATGTATGAAGACGTTTTGTCACTAGATGTTGATGTTCTTTTCTTCGGTTTGTTATTTCACTGCCATAACAAACTGACATTTCATAGTATATTTACTATATTATATTAGATTATATTGACAACCAATTGAACGATGCTCGAAATTTCAAGTCAAACTTTATGGTTCGGCGAATGAAGTAGAAGGGAATCATTAAAATCAGGTCGCAGCATCATTAACATCAAAAATATTCCAATGAGACTCATAATTTTACTTTAATATTTTTGTCAGATGTTTATGAATGTGTTCAATATTACCATCTAACCATAGCGGATGGGAATTATGTCTAAATGCTGTCTGAGAAATCAAATGACACGGATCGAAAACTCAGTGTGTACGAACTCGATTGCTTTTGAGATTACGTTAACCATAGAAAAAAACCCATTGAATTTAGGACATTAAAAATATAATTTATATTCATAAAAAAAAATTCCAAAATGATCCATTGAACAGCATGTGTTTAAAAACTTCCAATCTCAACTACTTTCTGTTTGATGAAGGAAATTACATTCTGTCGAACAAAAAAAAAACGGATAATTGGAAGCTGACGAGCTGGCGTATGGGTTCAATTATGTGCTGCTATGGCTTCGGGAATCTTTGAAAAAGTTATAGAATGATGATGCTTTTTACATAACCTACTCCATAGCCATGGTAATGGTGCCATTTCATTCAATTTAAAATGAAAAACCAGTCCCACTTCCGTCGGCGAACCGAAGCTATCGGGCGTGCATCGGTGCGGCTCAAGTAGTGCTTCCGGTAGTATATCCTGAGTCATGCAAAAAAATGCAATCACGCTGCAGCCGGTCCAGAGTGATATTAGAGGGGTTGAGATTTTTTTTCTATTGCGAAAATAATCACTAACGCTGATATCAGACAATTTCGCATAGTCAAGTGGTAATCTGGTCGATGTGGAAGTTGCGCCATCATTAGGAGAGACTGTTGATGGAGTATGTTTATGTGGTTTTCATTACATACGCAGATTTTGCTGGTTAAGATGTGACAAGTTACTTGTTGGGGTTTCGTTGTTTGTAGAGGCTTCTCTCCACCTACGGTATTTATTAAAATTATTATCAAGAAGGGGAAAATACACAACTATAGGAACTAGTGTTGACAGAAAACATTTCACCTTCTGCAGAAAAAATGCTTTTTAGTGTGCCGAAGGGTGAAATGATCAAATAAAAGCATCTGTTTCAAAAGTTTCAAAATGTTTGTACGTATGGGAGCAGACATCTCTTTCTTTTTACCAAAAAAAAAGTTCAAACGACGTCGACGGGGATCAAACCAAGGTCGGTTCGAATGCAAGGCTGTATCACACGAACACGCTATCCACACAGCCACGGGTGCTGTTGCTTAAATACGTAATAATATGACACCTCATTATAAAATGAAGTAGGAAAGTGTTTTGTAAGAGTAAAAAGGAGAACATAAACGTGAATCTATATCTTTCTCGGTCTGGACCGTGTATGTAGCAAAGTATGCAAAAAGCATGAATGCGTGCTAATTTGCAATGTGTTTCTAGTTTCGCTAGTTCATATTGATCTTATATTATACCATATTACCATATATTAGGCAGTCCATGTCAAACCGATATAGTGGTTCTCAGATTTCTATGAGAAGTGGTAGTTTCGTTCTTTATCACAAAATATTAGACTCGTATTTTTTCATTTTTTCGTTAGGGTGCCCATTTCCATTTTAGGGTGGTCCGAAAAATCATTTTTTCCACATTTTCCCAAAAATAACTTTTTTCAAAAATTCATAACATTTGAACCACTGAACCGATTTAGATGATCGACATATCAAATTTAATTTATCCAATGAGCTAGACTTTTATTTATTGAACTTGCAAAGAAAATGGATTTTATTGTTGTTATTATCGATTGTATTCGTTTTTTATTGTTTTCATGATTTTGGACTAAAGGCGCTATATTTTTTTATATTTTTTCTTGAATCTGAGGATTTTCTACATAACATATATGGATATCAGAGAAATATCGAATTTGTAACCTATGATGATGATCAAACATGATTTGGTTTCAGATATTTCTCAACACACAACACAACACGCAATTTCAAAAAATGCAAGAATGCATAAAATTCCCTCTACCAATGTCACTCTAGCCTCGGTTGCGTTGGTGAGAGATTTTGTGTTCGAGTGCAATAATAAAAAAGCGATCTCATAAATAGTGGCAACCAATTCGGGGAACTTATCTACCGTAGTATTTCCACAGTTCGGGTGGTAAATGCCGAGCAGAGTACAGAACCTTGTCCCGGGTACATTGTGGGCTGGCTGGAAAAAAAGAGTCCGACTGTGGCGCGCTAAATATACGTGTAGCCATTAAAAAGTGATAGAGCAATTAACTAAAATGGCAGTGCTTCACTCTTCTTTTTATGGCGCAATCAACTTTTGCTTCGAACTACTGCACTCCACACACGGGGTCCTGGCGGCAGCCAGTCGAGTTAATTTAAATAAAATTCAGATAACCTATACGAGTACGGTTAGCGCAGCCCGGCCGGAATAAATGGCAGAGCGAGCGAAGCGAGCAGAACTGTGCTGCAATTTAGAGAATTAAAACGACTTTAGAAACCTCAAATTCATCTAGTTGGTTAGTTTGGGAAACCCGATGTGAGCGCGAGCAAGTGGTTGATGGGGCCACTTTATGCCTCTCCAGAGGATGCGAAACAAATCAAGGATCCGCTGCTCATATGCATGTGATATAAAAAATTGGTACCACTACAATTCATAGTGTGCTTGAAGCTTTTTTCGAAAATGGGCATAAAACCTGCTCATTTTTGCGTCAACAGAAAATACAGTCTAAATGACACATTCTTAATCCTAACAAAAATACGACTTATTCTAACTTAAAACTATGTTAGTGTGTCCAAGCACTCCACGGAACCTACTCTTATTGACGTAAGTAGACAAGTGATAATCAAATACATGAAAACAACGGTTGAACATACGACACATACTACTAATAGGCTCATTATAGCCATAATTGGTACGAAATGTACGAATTCGGAGGAAGTCATGGGTTCTCAGAGTATGACGAGGAATATTCATGTTGAATTCATTCAGCACAGCAGGGCAGTCTATTTGAGACTGAACAACATCTGCGACGAAAGCAGCCTTCGCTACGTTCCGTCTATTTTCGAGAAGCTCTAGATCGATTAATCGACAACGATCTTTGTAGTTGGGAAGGTTGAAGGGATCGTTCCAAGGCAATCGTTGTACTGCTTCTATTTGTTGTATGTTGTTTAAATAGTACGGAGCCCATACAATAACAGAATACTCCAAAATAGATCGGACTAACGAACAATACAAAACTTTTAGACAGTGGATGTCTGAGAACTTCTTAGCAGCTCGGAAAATGAAGCCCAAGCACTTCGAAGCTTTGGAAGTAATGTAAGCAATATGGTCTTTAAAATTGAGCTTTGAATCTAGGAGCACTCCCAAATCCTTAACCTTATCCTCCCGATTAAGAATTGTATCGCCAATAGTGTAGTCGAACGAGAATACGGAACGTTTGCGAGCGAAGGAGATGACGGAGCATTTGTCAGCGTTCAAACTAATATGGTTTATTGCACACCAGTCGGAGAAGCTATCGAGTTCCCGCTGAAGGAACTGCGCGTCTTCTTGACAAGTTATCACATGATAAAGCTTGAAGTCATCTGCGTACGAAAGTTTGAAACATTTCAGAGTGAAGTTGATGTCATTCAAATACAGCAGAAATAAGAAGGGTCCAATGTGACTACCCTGTGGAACACCGGAAGTGACGAAGAAAGGTTCAGTAATAATATCACCTACTTTAACTGCAATTGAACGACCAACAAGATAAGAGTTTAGCCAACTTAGTAGCGTACCAGAGAAACCGAGACGTTCGAGTTTTGCTATTAGTATTTCAAAATTAATTTTCAAAATTAATTTAATTTTGAATTCCAATGATTGATATATTTAAAAAATACGAATGAAACACAACTTTCTGCATAACTCGATAACTCATCAATCAAACGGAACCAAATTTGATGTGTGGACGTTTTATTTATTTTTTCACTAGCTGACCCGGCAAATCGTCCCGCCCAAAATTTGTTTTTTTGTTATCAATACCTTCAAACATTCACGTTTTCTTACTAAGCGCAAGTTCATGAGTCCAATCGCAGAACTGTTCTTTGATTGATCTTCTAATCGACCCCGTTGAATTTACCTTTTACTAAAAAAATTATCATTATAATATCAGATTATTTTCAGATATATTTCTTTCAAGATTTTTCAACCACTTGCAAATAACATGTTTCGCCGTTACATGGAATAAATGCTTGATACAGAAAATATGATAGAATACAGACAGACCCCTCCCCTCTTTTCCCCTTAGAGATGGGGGAGGAGTATCTATTCACCATAGAAACGTTTCGTGACCCCTAAAATCTTCACATGCCAAATTTGGTTTCGTTTGCTTGATTAGTTCTCGAGTTATGCAGAAATTTGTGTTTCATTTGTATGGGAGATCCCTTAGAGAGGAAGGAGTGTCGAACCACTTTGGAAATGTTTCTTCCCCATGAAACCTCCACATGCCAAATTTAGTTCCGTTTGCTTGATTAATTCTTAAATTATGCGGAAATGTGTGCTTCATTTGTTTGGCAGCCCCCCTCCCTCTCAGAGAAACGGGAGGATTATCTATTCGCCATAAAAACGTTTTGTGTCATCTAAAACCATCGAATGTCAAATTTGGTATTCTCTTGATTAGTTTTCGAGTCATGCAGAAATTTGTCTTTCATTTGTATGGCAGCTCCCCCTTAGAGAGGGGGTGGAGTGTCTAACCACCGTGAAAACATTTATGGTTTCGTTTGCTTGATTAGTTCTCGAGTAATTCAGAAATTTGCGTTTCATTTGTATGGCAGAAACATACCCCCCTCCTCCCACTCCCCTAAGAGAAGGAGGGGAGGAGTATCTAACCACCATAGAAACATTTATTGGTGGTTAGATATTTATACATTAAAAATTTGGTTGCATTTGCTTGATTAATTCTCGAGTAATGCAGAAATTTGGGTTCCATTTGTATGGCAGCTCCCCCCCCCCCTCTAAGAGAGAGGAAAGGAGTATCTAACCACCGTAAAAACATTTATTGCACCCTAAAACCTCCATATGCCTAATTTGGTTGAATTTGTTTGATTAATTCTCGAGTAATGCATAATTTTGTGTTTCATTTGTATGGCAGCCTCCCCTTAGAGAGAGAGGTGGAGAGTCTAACCACCATAGAAACATTTATTGCATCCTTAAACCTCCACATGCCAAATTTGGTTTTGTTTGCTTGATTAGTTTTCGAGTCATGCAGAAATTTGTGTTTCATTTGTATGGCAGCTCCCCCTTAGATAGGGGGTGGAGTGTCCAACCACCGTGAAAACATTTATTGCACCCTAAAACCTCCATATACCTAATCTGGTTCCGTTTTCTGGATTAATTCTCGAGTAATGTAGAAATTTGGGTTTCATTCTTATGGCAGAAGAGAGGGGGGGAGAAGAATCTGACCACCATAGAATCATTTATTGCGCCCTAAAACCTCCATATACCTAAGCTGGTTTCGTTTGCTTGATTAATTCTCGAGTAATGCAGAAATTTGTGTTTCATTTGTATGACAGCAAAGAGAGGGGGCGATAATAGGTATGTACGGAAAAGTCAATTCATTCGTAAGTGGTAAATTTAAATTATTAAAAAAAATGTACAGAGGGGGGGGGGGGGGGTGTGAAATGGTCATATCCATAATCACATCCAATGCATGATGGAAGGTGAAGGGAAGAAAGGATTGGTCTCTTTTTTATATTGCTTTCTCTTTTTATTCTATTTCTGTTACTGGACGCACAAACACTGGGAGAGAGTGAAATTGTTCCTCTCGCGAGCATAACACACTATTTGCCTTATTGATTACAGAGTTGTAGTGTTCTATGAATGTGAGTTTATGACGCCTAGATCTCTGACTATTTCACATTTTTCTACATTTTGATGTTAAAGACGTATTACACTATTCGTTACGTGATGTTTTCTGCTAAATGCTATGGAGTTGCATTCTTTTACATTTAGTTTCAGTAGATTTATATTACACCAAGTATAAAATACCTGTATTTTGTTTTGGAATGCTTTCGGAAGCTTCATGTCGTCGGCATACACAAGCACAAGCTTGAGAACGAAGGAGATATAATCAACGTACAGAATGAAAAGAATAGGACCAAGATGACAGCCTTGTGGGGTCGTAAAATGTTTCTATGGTGGTTCGACATTCCTCCCCCTCTCTGAGGGAGAGGGGGTGGGTTCTATCATACAAATGAAACACAAATTTTTGTATAACTCGAGAGCTAATAAAGCAAATGGATCCAAATTTGGCATTCGGAGGTTCTAGGGGGCGCAAATTGTTATGTTATTTGATCCTTGATGTCTATTTAAATAAAAATGCATCGCCAAATGTGTTGGTAAGCGCAAAATCAAATCGTCAAATCGTCCGACTTGAGCTGTCTTTATTTTATTATATTTTTATATACATGTTTCCATGTAACGGAGAAACATGTTATTTGCAAGTGATTGAAGATTGTTTAACGAGAATTGTGATTATTATACGATATATTATAATGACGAGTTTTGGCAGAAGTACTCGGAAATTTTTAGTAAAAGGAAATTGTGAAAGGTCAATTAGAACGTTGAACGTCCGCTTATAAAGAAAACATGAATGTTTGAAAGTATTCAGAACAAAAAATCAATTCTGGGCGGGACGAAGTTTGCCGGGTCAGCTAGTTTATAATAAAAATAACGATTATTTCTGTTGCTATCATTTCCTTCCCGATTTTTTCCGGTTACGTACATATTTTTACTTGAACGTGAACCGTAACTATCTCTGTCGAGGGGTGAATTAACAAAGCACTCAAAAAGTTAGTATAGTAAAATACAGATGACACTACTAATTGCAAATCTTGGAAAATTCAAGGAAAGGCAATATAATAAGACAATGTATGTCGAAAATTACATTAACAATCCTGCACCCGCGCGAAACATCGTAACTTGTGTACTCACAGACTGTGTGCGTCTCTGTGATATTGCTATTGTGTATTTTTTAGGTGTTATTGGTATTTATTCAAAGAAAAAATATATAATTGGAAAGTATTTTTCTTCAACTTCATTCAGTTTGAATAGTGGCTAAACCAAATAGCCACCTCATTGATGCTCGGTCTGTCATACCTATGCGCGAGCATTGGAAGGTTGAAAGAAAAACAATGTATCATAATTTTGTTGCATAGAGATAACAAATTGATTATAGATTACAATTTGAAAATGAAAGGAGTATGAAAATTGGTGGAATCACTTGTAGGTGTGATATACACGAAGGAATCACTTGTACTCGTGTGATATACACGAAGGAAAATTATAAAATACAATTTTTATATAAAAACACATTAAGAGCCCTCGCAGATTGCATACTTTTTATCGGCAGACAGTTTGACCGAGTTGCCCTGTTAGCGCAAAAACCGACCCAACCGAATCGGTGTAATGTGCACATATGCATATCTCTCCATACTGATTATGTCGGCCAATCAAACTATCGGCCGTAAAATAGCTGCAGCAGCGCCCGAAATCTTGGAAGGTGAAAAATGAAGACCGACTCTACGCTCAGTAGCTTCGCTTCGACTAGAACTGCTTCGGCAGTCGCCGTCAACAAAAAGTGACTTGACAAGAAATGAATTGACTAGAGTTGACTAGCGAGGATGACTGGTGAACTATTCCAGTCAGTGGTTATTTTAACTGACTTCTTCTTCTTGAATGGCGTTCACGTTCCCTGTGGAACTTTTGCCGTCTCAACGTATGCATTAACTAGCGTCATTTAGTAATACTTAATTGAGATTTCTTAGCCAAACAACACGACTTGAATGTATTCCGAGGGGCAAGCTCTAGAATACTCGTGACGACAGTGCAAGTCGAAGGAAATTTCTTCGACGAAAAATACCCCGACCAGAACGGCAATCGAATCCGAACACCCTACATGATAATGTGAAACGCTAACCACTCGACCACGGGTGCACCCCGTTGTATTTAAACTGACGCGACTAATTAATACAAATCTGCCTCTTCATTCAACTGACTTCAATCCACACTCCTACTTCCCCCTGACACTAATTTTATACCCGCGAACGCAATCTTATATTACGTCCATATAAAGAGGAAAGAAAACATGATTTCTGATGCAAAAAAGTAGTTACCCCATCAACGGTTATTGTCTACCCATCGTGAAATCAAACCAACGAAATTAGATATTTATCAAGTATGCTATAAAGGTCCTCGCGTTAGCATTAGTAAATAGCGAGCAAAATAGCGCACAATATATATATATATATATATATATATATATATATATATATATATATATATATATATATATATATATAATATATATATATATATATGGTTCCCGGAATAAATCGCCACAGAAAACGACTGCAACAGAAACCACCGCTTATAAAATGTGTAGTAGGCTATAAATATTGTGGCGCGGTATTGTATTTCAAAACAAGAATTAACCGGGCAAACGTATCGCCCCAGGCAAACGTAACGCCCCGGGCAGACGTATACCGTCCGACGCTCGCTAGAGCTCGGTCGGACATTGCTAAAGGATCGTATCCTATGTTTCAAACTAACCGGGCAATCAGTGGATCCCAGGTTTGCGTGCGAGACACCGCCGCTTCCGACGGCGGGTCGGCGGTGGACTCGGATTGCGTCATCTTGGCGGCATGGGCCGCCTCGATTCCTTATCCTCGCCAAATGGGGACTTCGTCCCCATTACATTGTCCTCAGAATAAATTTCGAAAAACGAGAACAAGAGAATAAATTTATAATAGAAATGTGAGGCACATGATGTTTTTCCCGCGCCAAATATTTCTAGCCTACTACACTTTTTCTAAGCGGTTGTTTCTGTTGCAGTTGTTTACTGTGGCGATTTATTCCGGTCACCATATATATATATATATATATATATATATATATATATATATATATATATATATATATATATATATATATATATATATATATATATATATATATATATATATATTTGGACAAACCAACATCACCGCACCGGACAAACCATGATCAGCATTGAGGTCATCGAGATGCATTAATTACATGATTTGGATATATAAATCTGATTTTTTTAAATTCTTTATTGTAAAGACTTTCAGCCGTAGGCTGGTTCATCTATATATATAAAAATGGAGTGATGTCTGTCTGTCTGTCTGATTCTTATAGACTCGGAAACTACTGAACCAATCGACATGAAAATTGGTATGTAGGGGTTTTGGGGCCGGGGAAGGTTTTCGTGATATTTTGAGACCCCTCCCCCCTCTCTAAGGGGTGGCTGCCATACAAATGAAACACAAATTGCTGCATTACTCGGAAATTAACCAAGCAAACGAAACCAAAGTTGGCATGTGAAAGTTTTAGGGTGCAATAAATGTTTCTATGGTGGTTAGATACCCCTCCCCCCTCTCTTAGGGGTGGCTGCCATACAAATAAAACACAAATTTCTGCATTACTCGAGAATTAATCAAGTAAATGGGCGGGACGAAGTTTGCCGGGTTAGCTAGTCTCTTATATAAATCTGATACAAATGGTGTGCAAGCATGATGTTTACAATATTTGTAACTGATATAATCCAGAAAAGGTCTGAACACGTACCTAATAATCATCTGGTGGATGATTAAAAGTTAGCTCAAATGAGGGGCACAATAGAAGGTGGACTTTATAAACCTTAAGAAAATGTGAATGTGTAAAATATCCCATTGAACTACTGTAGATCATGTAGAAGATAATTTTATTTATATGTTCGATTCAGAGACCGAAAGAGGTGTGTTTCCTGAGCCAAGATGATAAAACACGTGTTGTAATGGGCAGTAAGCAGACATCGCTTAAGGGGGTATTCTAGTGTAGAGGACGGTCATTCAAACTCCGAAAAAATAAAACAAAGAATATTTTTACTATATATTATATAATTATTTGTTATCTATCTGTCAACAACAAAAATTTAAACGTTAAATACAATTTAACGGAGAAAAATATTCATAATAAGAATAGTTAAAAGCTGATGAAGTGACGGGGTTCAAAAAAAAGTTGTGCCATGGCGTACACGATTCCAGCCCTTCTGGTTATCTGAAACAAAAAAAAATCGAACAGATTCTGAGTCAGTAACGATGCCGCTATCGCATGAACCTTTTTTTTTTTTATTAAATCGTTTATTTTTACAGGCTCAGTTACATAAGTTTAAAGGAGCCAAACTCCTATTTGTATAGTTACAAGTATATATAAACATTTTTTATTAATTCTAATGTTAATGAAGTAGAGAACCGATTACTCGCGGCTTGCTCGAGTTTAGAAGGGTGACATTTTGTTTCAGGAAAAGGATGGGATATAAGGATATGTTGACAATGTTCACACTCACATTCGCACTCACATTCATCATACTCAATTCTTAAGCCTATCTTATATCTAACATGTATTTACATTTCACCTTATTCTATTGTTAGTAAGAAGGGATTTGATTTCTCGCGAAGGGAAAGGAAAAGGAGAATATAAGGATATAAGGACAATCACACACGAAGATTGATAGCTTTTAGGAAGACATATATTTGGGACATGTAATCAAGGTCTAAACCAGCTAACACATCTCTCACCGGCACATTGGGCTGCCTTCCTCTAGCCCGAAGAGAGTTTTCTAAATTCGATCTGGCAACAAGATACTCCTCGCACGACCAAACAACGTGTTCGATGTCGTGGTAACCTTGGCCACAAGCACAGATATTGCCATCGGCAAGATTAAAACGAAAGAGTAGCGCGTCTAACGAACAGTGATTGGACATGAGTCGAGAGAAGGTGCGAATAAAGTCCCGACTTAAGTCCAGACTTTTGAACCATGGTTTGAGGCTAACCTTAGGGATAATCGAGTGAAACCACCGGCCCAATTCATCTTCGTTCCATTTACGTTGCCAGTTAGCGATGGTATTTTTACGGACTAAAGAATAAAATTCATTGAAAGCGATTTGACGCTGATAAATATCGCCTTTAATTGCACCTACCTTTGCCAATGAGTCAGCCCTCTCGTTACCCGGAATTGAGCAATGTGAAGGGACCCAGACAAAGGTAATGACATAACAGCGTCTGGATAAAGCACTCAAAATTTCTCGTATTCTCTCAAGGAAGTACGGCGAGTGCTTTTCCGGCCTCACTGAACGGATAGCTTCGACAGAGCTAAGACTATCCGTTACAATGTAATAGTGTTCAACAGGTCGTGAGGCGACGCTGTCCAGCGCCCAATGTATTGCTGCCAATTCAGCAATATACACAGAGCAAGGATTCTGAAGACTGTGGGAGGTGCTAAAAATTTCGTTGAACACTCCAAATCCTGTGGACTCATTCATAGAGGACCCATCAGTAAAGTACATATTATCACAATTGACACGCCCATACTTTGCATTGAAGATCGTAGGAATGATCCCCGATCGATGATAATCTGGAATTCCATGGATTTTCTCCTTCATGAACAGATCAAAATGTACAGAGGAATTGATGTAGTCAGGAAAACAAACACGGTTGGGAGTATACGAAGAAGGATCAACCTGCATGGAGATGAATTCATGATATGAGCTCATGAATCCTGAATGAAAATTTAGCTCGATAAGCTGCTCAAAATTTCCGATCACCAATGGGTTCATAACCTTACACCGGATGAGGAACCGAAGAGATAATAAATTGAGTACGCCTGCCAAAACCTCGAGACTCATGGTATGCGTTGAGGGCATACATCCCAACGCAATACGGAGACAAAGATACTGAATTCGCTCGAGTTTAATGAGATGTGTTTTGGCAGCTGATTGAAAACAGAAACTGCCATACTCCATCACTGAGAGAATAGTTGTTCGATACAACATTATAAGATCTTCGGGATGGGCTCCCCACCATGTGCCGGTAATTGTACGGAGAAAGTTTATTCTTTGTTGGCATTTTTTACTCAGATACCTAATATGGGCCCCCCAAGTACATTTGGAGTCGAACCAGACCCCAAGATACTTGAATGACATAGCATGAGTGATCGGTTTACCCAAAAGTTGAAGCTTTGGTTTTGCTGGTCTATGCTTCCTAGAAAAAACCACCATCTCTGTTTTCTCCGTGGAGAATTCGATCCCTAGCCCAATGGCCCAGGTTGAAAAATTGTTCAAAGTATCTTGTAAGGGTCCTTGCAGGTCGGATTCGTTTGATCCTACGACAGACACCACTCCGTCATCTGCAAGTTGTCTTAGGCTGCAATTTTGTGTAAGACAATTGTCGATGTCGCTTACATAGAAGTTGTACAAAAGGGGGCTTAAACATGAGCCCTGGGGGAGGCCCATGTAGGAGGCCCGATTTACTGTCGAATCCCCGTGAGAAAAATTCAACTGTTTCTCACAAAGCAAGTTATATAACATATTATTCAACAGAGGCGGCAGACCCCGAGAGTGTAATTTGTCTGACAAAACCTCTATTGAAACAAAGGCCCCCTTTATGTCCAAGAATACTGAAGCCATTTGTTTTTTTTCGGCGTAAGCCATTTGAATTTCTGAAGAAAGCAACGCAAGACAATCATTCGTCCCCTTGCCCCTGCGGAACCCATATTGTGTATCTGAGAGTAAGCCATTCGTTTCAACCCAATGATCAAGGCGAAACAAGATCATTTTCTCCAACAATTTCCGTATACAAGACAGCATTGCTATTGGGCGGTACGAATTGAAGTCGGACGCGGGTTTTCCGGGTTTTTGAATAGCTATAATTCGCACTTGTCTCCAATCATCTGGAACAATATTATGCTCCAGAAACCGATTGAATAAATTCAACAAGCGATGTTTCGCCACATCAGGGAGGTTTTTTAACAAGTTGAACTTAATTCTATCCGTTCCTGGAGCAGAATTGTTACATGAAAGGAGAGCAAGAGAGAATTCTACCATCGAAAACTCAGAATCAAGATCGCACCTATCTTGTGGTATATCTCGAACAATTTTCTGCACGGGAGCGGAATCGGGACAAACCTTCCGTGCAAAATTAAAAATCCATCGATGTGAATATTCTTCGCTTTCATTCGTTGAAGAGCGATTTCTCATGTTTCGAGCCACTTTCCATAATTTTTTCATTGATGTTTCTCGTGACAAACCTCCCACGAAATTTCGCCAATAAGCACGTTTTTTCCCTTTGATCAAATTTTTGAACTGATTTTCAAGGTGCAAATACGTTTGAAAATTCTTAATGGTTCCACGTTTCCGAAAAGCTTTAAATGCGTTCGATTTATCCTGATAAAGCTTGGAACATTGGCTATCCCACCATGGATTGGGAGGCCTTTGACGAAAAGTGGAGCCTGGGATGGGTTTCGTTTGAGCGCGAACCGCGCTGTCATATATCAAACGAGAAAGGAAGTTATACTCCTCCAATGGAGGCAAACCATCTCTGGAATTGATGGCTAGAGCAACTGCGTCCGCATATTTTTCCCAGTCAATGTGTCTTGTGAGGTCATATGCCATGTTTATAGATTCAGAAGAATTCGAACCAATGGTGATGGAAATTTTGATTGGCAAGTGGTCACTGCCGTTGGGGTCCTGGATTACATTCCACTTGCAATCTAACGATAGTGAATTCGAGCAAAGCGAGAGGTCAAGAGCACTTGGGTTAGCAGGAGGTTTAGGTACACGTGTTGTTTCCCCAGTGTTCAAAACGGTCATATTGAAGCTGTTACAAAGGTCATATATCAACAATGAACGATTGTCGTCGTACTGTTCCCCCCAGGCAGTTCCGTGAGAGTTGAAGTCTCCCAAGATCAATCGTGGCTCAGGAAGGAGTGAGCACATGTCAACAAGTTGATTGCGGCTAACCGCAGCTCTCGGAGGCCAATACAAGCTGACAATACAGAGGTCTTTGCCTCTGATGTTTGCATGACAAGCAACAGCTTCGATCCCTCCAATAGGTGGAAGGTCAATTCGAAAAAATGAGTGGCACTTATTGATACCCAATAGCACCCCTCCGTATCTGTCATCACGGTCCAAGCGTATGATATTAAAATTGTGGAAAGAGAGATCATCTCGCGAAGAAAGCCAAGTTTCGGACAGAGCAAAAACATCACAATTGAACTTATGAATTAAAAATTTGAATGTATCCAATTTAGGGATAAGACTACGACAATTTCACTGTAAAACAGTGATATCTCCGACCTCTCTATTTAAATTAGACATCAAGAGAGATAATCATTGCAAGGAGGGGCCATGTTTGCATCAATTGTTGCAAAATTGTCTTTAATACTGGAAGCATTGAAATGACAATGGTTCTGATGGAGTCGGAAACATTAAAACACTTGAAGATTTGGTCCAAAAGGTCAGACAACTTTATAAATCCCGATTGGGAAGATGAACTGGAAGGAAAAACAGGAACAGTTGGGGTTTTTGATGTCCCCTCGAGTGCTGGGCCATTCGAAGGTGAATTATTCCCACGGAAACCAGGAGGAACTTGATTTTGCTTGTCCGCTGCACTCGATTTTTTAGGCATGCTAACAGGGGGTATCACCGGAGGGGCTTGTCCTTGAACTTTGGGAGTGGTCATATTTTTGCGCCGGGGATTCCCTTGGAAAATGAACGGTGTGCCCCCGTTAGCTATGTCCGCTTCTATTTCGTCAACGGGCAACGTGGCGAAGACATTTTGTGTGTTGATTGGTTGTTGTTGTTGGGCCAGTGGCGAAGCGCCCTTTAAAATATCCGCAAAAGTGCGTTTCGAGTGTTCCTTCAAAGAGCGCTTCTGTTTCTCCCAGCGACTCTTGTAAGTTTCACAAACTGAGAGCTCGTGTGGGGATCCCCCGCAATATGGACATTTATGCTCAGTCGCACTGCAGGATTTCCCCTCATGTTGCTCTCCGCAAGTGGCACAGCGCTCCTTGTTGGCACAATAATCTGAAGTGTGACCAACTGACTTGCATTTTTGGCAAGTCATGGGCTTTGGCACGAAGAGTCGCACAGGCAATCTCAATTTGCCCACCATGACGTAGTCAGGTAGAGCGGAACCAGCAAAAGTTACTCGAAACGAGTCTGACGGCGTGAATTTAGTTTTTCCCTCTTCTTGGGATACTTTTCCTAGTTGGCGGCTGTCCAAAATTTTAACACCCACCAACGGGAGTCTTTTAAATTTACCAACTCCTTCTTTTATCATTTCGCACGTCAGACCAGTTTCAGTTACCACCCCCGAGATTTCTACGTCATGGGAGGGCACGTAGACGCGATACTCTAGGGAGAATCTCTCGTCGATCACAATTGCATTCGCGTGTTTCCGATCACTCACGACAACACGCAGTTTGTTCGGTCTAACCTTAGAGATTTCGACCACGGAGGAAAATAATCTTGCCAGATCTTTCGAAACCTGAATGACATTAATTGCCTTTCCTTTTGGTTTAGGCCGGAAAAAAACAACCCATGGACCAGCTCCAAGTGCATCGTCTGGATAGACCTTGACACGAGGAGAGGAAACAACTGAGGGGGAGGACGAGGTCGATTGTTGAACGGGAGCGGTATCAGTAGGGCTGGGAGGCAAGTTCGGTAGTAGAGCGGAAGCGGGAGCGGGAGATTGAGGGGGCGAAGAGGAAAAGTTTGCCAATTTTCTTGAGGGGGGCTTGTTAAGGTAGATTACCTCTTTCTCTGAAGAGACATCTTCTGAGGGGGGAACGCGTTTAAGCGACTTCCCAGCCCCCGTTGTAGCTAGTGAGGAGGAAACAGTAGTTTCAAACTCCATGTCAACATGACCTTCTGCCATTACGGCAGATATAAAATAATATAATTATTATTTTTTTTTTGTATTTCTAAACCTAATATATATTATACCTAAATCGCACACCAATGCGAATGAAATGAAGCGGTGTCTCAATCGAACCGCGTGGCAATCGCTCGGCACAGATGCAACGGTATATCGCACCACAACACGATGATGGAATCGATGACGATGCTAAAGCACACACAGCGATGATACGGCACACGCACCGCGTCCGCCGTGGAGGACTTCTTCCTCACGCTGGTAGTGATTGCTGCTCTCCTCACTCGCGCAATAAAGAGAACCCCGTTAGGGTGAAATAACTTCACCAGCCACGAACTGATAACGGTATAATCTCCACTTTATAATAGACGCGAACAAATTTGCGACCGATGTCTTCGGACTGCGCGAGCTGAATGATCGCATGAACCATGGACAAGTCAAAAACATGTTTTTTGACAAAATGCCGGCCGTTTGAAAAAAATGTCGTCTTTAAAGTTTTTTCTCCTGTTTCCCGATTTTTTGAAAATAGTCAAATTTCAAAAATATTATTTCTTATTGGTTTATACCATAGAGAGACGCGTACAGATTGTGTTCTTATAAATACGACATAAATCGGTTCAGTAGAACTTGAGATATCGTGTACGCCAGTTTGAAAAATTTAGTTTCGAGTGAAGTTTTTTGACCGTACCAGGTTAAAAACCGCATCACTAAAATGGTTATAACTCGATAATTAATAAGATTTTCGAAAACGGTATATTCTTGAATGCCTGAACCTCAGAAATATGAAGAAAAAAAAATAGTTTGTTCAGGCAGGCACTCTTCTTCGAACGCATTTTCATGGGCTCATGGGCTCGATTTTCAAAGTCTGTGCGAGCTGCCTGAATTCGACATTATTCTGTACCAAAGAATAATCAAGCCAGTACCCATAATTAATGTGGATGGGGGACCAGACGAGAACCCTCGTATTAAAAAGGTTATATATATTTTTGATCCATCATTTTAATCAATTGAATCTTGATGCAATATTAGTTGCTACAAATTTTCCAGCACGCAATGCATTCAACTGAGTTGAAAGTGGGAATGTACCTCTTTCTCGGTAGGTTAAATACTTCTTCGTGATCAAGGGATAAGGGATCTCACTTGGATGAAAAACTCAAAACAAGAGGCCCGGAATTGGAAACAAAACATTTTTAGTATGCAGGGGAATTGTTAACTTATTTGTGGAATAACCTAGCGATCGATAGTTATCCCGTCAAAGCAGAATATATTAAACTCCCAAATCGACGAAGCGGAATTAGTACGATATTAAGCCGAGTGGTTTGCTCGTCACGTAAGAACATCCCAAGGCCTTTTGCAAGTAGTGAAATGTAACGACAGGAACTGCTGCAATGAACGAAGGGTTAGTTACTTTTGTGTAAATCAACATCAATTTATACCAGTCCATGTTCTTCTCAGCTAAATACCAGATGGTTTGAAAGTACCAATCCAAACAGATGTGAGCATTAATTTTCCGTCTTGGTTTGTTATAAATTTAATGAACTACGTGTCTCTGTTATTTTTCAATTTTATACTTTAAAGTAAATAAATATAATTAAATGAAAAAACTCCAGATTTTTTTTCAACTTCATTCAGTTTGTTATAGTCATGTCAGCCTCCTCAAAACAAAATTATAATTATCGGTTACTAAATAATTGATAAGCATTATTTCATTTTCCGTAAACTTTAATCAATCAGTATCGTTGATTTTTTGAGGTTATCGTCATTTAGGAACATGCAAAGCAATTGATAGATATAGACGAAAGTTCTTCCGAAGTCACTACTTGCTTGTAAAGAACTTCCGTCTGACACATTTGATTCCGACTGGTGCAGATATCTGATTCTTTTACGTTAATATTCTCATTACTTAAAAAAGCTAAAACATTTTCAAACTACTTTGAATTTGTGTAAAGATTAGCGTTACGTAACATAAGGAGGAGGACGGTTCGTGTTGCGTTACTTTTTGTTACAAAGGGGGGGGGGGGGGGGTGTAAGGAGGAGGTGGTTCCAAAAACTTCGTTTTAAGCGTTACGTAATTTGTAAACGACGCCTAGCGAAAATGAGATGATTATATTTACATAGACTCTCTATCTTGTAGGCTAGTTTATCTCCGATATTTGTTGAGTTTTTGGCAAGAAAATTGTTTACAATGATAGGAAAGACTGAGAGGGTTGTAGAAAAATATCGAACCCGCTATTTTTGTCGGCGACCATTGTTCGCGCCACAACATGTCCTGAGTGTCTTCTTTCCGAGCTAAGCGGAAAGTTTTGAAAATGTGACGCGAGCAAAGCAGAAATCTATGCTCCGCCCGCTCGACATCATCACCAGCTAATGCAACGGGAGAGAAAGGGAAGAAAACTCTTTGTATATAGGAAAAGTGTGTACATAATATCCTTTAGTTTAATTCCATTTTGACTCCATTTCCAACCACCATTAACCCTCCTGTCCTCGCGTGCAAAATCAGAACACGTATACTCGCGCACGGTGTCACAGACCGAAAATTGAGCTTCTTTGTAATATTTGTATTGTGCATTTTTTAGTTATTTTAAGAAGAGAGTGTAATTGAATATATATATATATATATATATATATATATATATATATATATATATATATATATATATATATATATATATATATATATATATATATATATATATATATATATATATATATATATATATATATATATATATATATATATATATATATATATATAAAAATGGAGTGATGTCTGTCTGTCTGTCTGATTCTTATAGACTCGGAAACTACTGAACTGATCGACATGAAAATTGGTATGTAGAGGTTTTTGGGGCCGGGGAAGGTTTTCGTGATATTTTGAGACCCCTCCCCCCTCTCTAAGGGGGGGCTGCCATACAAATGAAACACAAATTTCTGCATTACTCGAGAATTAATGAAGCAAATGAAACCAAATTTGGCATGTGGAGGTTTTAGGATGCAATAAATATTTCTATGGTGTTAAGATACTCCTTCCCCCTCTCTTAGAGGGGGCTGCCGTACAAATGAAATACAAATTTTTGCATTACCCGAGAATTAATCAAGCAAATTAAACCAAATTAGGCATATGGAAACTTTAGGGTGCAATGAATGTTTCTATGGTGGTTAGATACCCCTCCCCCCTCTCTTAATCAGAGAATTAATCAAGTAAATGGGCGGGACGAAGTTTGCCGGGTTAGCTAGTATATATATATATATATATATATATATATATATATATATATATATATATATATATATTTATATATATATATATATATATATATATATATATATATATATATATATATATATATATATATATATATATATATATTTATATATATATATATATATATATATATATTTATATATATATATATATATATATATATATATATATATATATATATATATATATATATTATTTACATTGAGATATTGAGATATTCAATTTCAATTTTCATTCAATTTTTCAATTTTTAGTTCAATTTTAAGTAATTAATTTACCACCTTGGTGGAGTTTTGAATTTGATACACTAAATCTAAGCCTAACCTACTATAAACTAATAATCAAATATACTAAGCAGACCTAACCTAACCTAACCTACTATGTACAAGTCGCGTATGTATTAAAGCATGCTCTGAGGCATGGCATTTAGTAAAAAATTTTGATTTTATGTCATAAATTTCAGAATCTATTCTTGAGATGCGAGCCTGTTGCTGGAGGTCTGAAATTCCGATGTCAAAAGGACGATCAAGGGTCATCCTCAAGATCCTATTCTGTGCAACCTGGATTTTGTTCCTGTGAGTTTGTGCGCAAGATTCCCACACCGGAGCTGCGTAAAAGATGGCAATGATTTGCTTGTAGACTGCCAATTTGTTTACTCTCGAGAGGCGGGATCTGCGACCGATTAACGGATATAAGCACCTAACCAGAGCGGAGCACTTCAGCAATGTTTTTTCTACATGCGAGCGGAAAATTAGTTTCTGATCTAGTAGCAAACCCAAGTATTTTACCTCAGCTGACCATTCGACCCTAGCGCCATCCATAACAATTCCACCAAGGTGGTAAATTAATTACTTAAAATTGAATCCTATATCTCAATGTAAATAATATATATATATATATATATATATATATATATATATATATATATATATATATATATATATATATTATTTACATTGAGATATACGATTCAATTTTAAGTAATTAATTTACCACCTTGGTGGAATTGGTTTTGAATTTGATCCACTAAATCTAAGCCTAACCTACTATAAACTAATAATCAAATATACTAAGCAGACCTAACCTAACCTAACGTACTATGTACAAGTCGCGTATTAAAGCATGCTTTGAGGCATGGCATTTAGTAAAAAATTTTGATTATTTCATAAATTTCAGAATCTATTCTTGAGATGCAAGCCTGTTGCTGGAGGTCTGAAATTCTGATGTCAAAAGGACGATCAAGGGTCATCCTCAAGATCCTATTCTGTGCAACCTGGATTTTGTTCCTGTGAGTTTGTGCGCAAGATTCCCACACCGGAACTGCGTAAAAGATGGCAGGTGCAATGATTTGCTTGTAGACTGCCAATTTGTTTACTCTCGAGAGGCGGGATCTGCGACAGATTAACGGATATAAGCACCTAACCAGAGCGGAGCACTTTTTTTTTTTTTATAAATTCGTTTATTTTTACAGGCTCAGTTACATAAGTTTAAAGGAGCCGAAATCTTAAATATATTTTTAAAACTATATATATGAACAATTTTCTTAAATCTATGGTTAGTAATGTGGGAAACCGATTACTCGTGGTGGACTCGAGATTAAAAGGGTGACATTTTCTCAGGAAAAGGATGGGGTATAAGGAAATTATTACAATGTTGATAATCACACACACTCAATTCTTAAATCTATTCGTACATCAGTTGTGAATTTACATTTCATTCTTTTGTTTATAGCAAGCGGACCAATTACTCACAAAGGAAGAAATGGAGGGTATAAGGATATAAGGATAATCACACACGAACATCGATAGATTTAAGGAAAACATATATTTGGGACATGTAATCAAGGTCTAACCGAGCCAACACATCTCTCACCGGCACATTGGGCTGCCTTCCTCTAGCCCGAAGGGAGTTCTCTAAATTCGATCTGGCAACAAGATACACCTCACACGACCAAACAACGTGTTCGATGTCGTGGTAACCTCGGCCACAAACGCAGATATTGCTGCCGGCCAGATTGAAACGAAAGAGTAGCGCGTCTAACGAACAGTGATTGGACATGAGTCGGGAGAAGGTGCGAATAAAGTCCCGACTCAAGTCCAGACTTTTGAACCATGGTTTGAGGCTAACCTTAGGGATAATCGAGTGAAACCACCGGCCCAATTCATCTTCGTTCCATTTGCGTTGCCAGTTAGCGATGGTATTTTTACGGACTAAAGAGTAAAATTCATTGAAGGCGATTTGACGCTGATAAATATCGCCTTCAATCGCACCTACCTTTGCTAATGAGTCAGCCCTCTCATTACCCGGAATTGAGCAATGAGAAGGGACCCACACAAAGGTAATGACATAACAGCGTCTGGATAAAGCACTCAAAATTTTTCGTATTCTCTCAAGGAAGTACGGCGAGTGCTTTTCCGGCCTCACTGAACGGATAGCTTCGACAGAGCTAAGACTATCCGTTACAATGTAATAGTGTTCAACAGGTCGTGAGGCGACGCTGTCCAGCGCCCAATGAATTGCTGCCAATTCAGCAATATACACTGAGCAAGGATTCTGAAGACTGTGTGAGGTGCTAAAAAATTCGTTGAACACTCCAAATCCTGTGGACTCATTTATAGTGGACCCATCAGTAAAGTACATATTATCACAATTGATACCCCTATATTTTTCATCGAAGATCGTTGGAGCGATCCTCGATCGTTGGTAATCTGAATATCCATGGATATCTTGCTTCATGGACAGATCAAAATGCACAGAGGAATTGATGTAGTCAGGGAAACAAACACGGTTGGGAATATACAAAGAAGAATCAACCTGCATGGAGATGAATTCATGATATGAACTCATGAATCCGGAGTGAAAATTTAGCTCGATCAGCCGCTCAAAATTTCCGATCACCAATAGGTTCATGACCTTACACCGGATGAAGAACCGAAGAGATAATAAATTGAAGCGATCTTTTAGTGGGAGTAGGCCTGCCAAAACCTCGAGACTCATGGTATGCGTTGAGGGCATACATCCCAACGCAATACGGAGACAAAGATACTGAATTCGCTCGAGTTTAATTAAGTGTGTTTTGGCAGCTGATTGAAAACAGAAACTGCCATACTCCATCACTGAGAGAATAGTTGTTCTATACAACATTATAAGATCTTCGGGATGGGCTCCCCACCAGGTGCCGGTAATTGTACGGAGAAAATTTATTCTTTGTTGGCATTTTTTACTCAGATACCTAATATGGGCCCCCCAAGTACATTTGGAGTCGAACCAGACCCCAAGATACTTGAATGACATAGCATGAGTGATCGGATTACCCAAAAGTTGAAGCTTTGGTTTTGCTGGTCTATGCTTCCTAGAAAAAACCACCATCTCTGTTTTCTCCGTGGAGAATTCGATCCCTAGCCCAATGGCCCAGGTTGAAAAATTGTTCAAAGTATCTTGTAAGGGTCCTTGCAGGTCGGATTCGTTTGATCCTACGACAGACACCACTCCGTCATCTGCAAGTTGTCTTAGGCTGCAATTTTGTGTAAGACAATTGTCGATGTCGCTTACATAGAAGTTGTACAAAAGGGGGCTTAAACATGAGCCCTGGGGGAGGCCCATGTAGGAGGCCCGATTTACTGTCGAATCCCCGTGAGAAAAATTCAACTGTTTCTCACAAAGCAAGTTATATAACATATTATTCAACAGAGGCGGCAGACCCCGAGAGTGTAATTTGTCTGACAAAACCTCTATTGAAACAAAGGCCCCCTTTATGTCCAAGAATACTGAAGCCATTTGTTTTTTTTCGGCGTAAGCCATTTGAATTTCTGAAGAAAGCAACGCAAGACAATCATTCGTCCCCTTGCCCCTGCGGAACCCATATTGTGTATCTGAGAGTAAGCCATTCGTTTCAACCCAATGATCAAGGCGAAACAAGATCATTTTCTCCAACAATTTCCGTATACAAGACAGCATTGCTATTGGGCGGTACGAATTGAAGTCGGACGCGGGTTTTCCGGGTTTTTGAATAGCTATAATTCGCACTTGTCTCCAATCATCTGAAACAATATTATGCTCCAGAAACCGATTGAATAAATTCAACAAGCGATGTTTCGCCACATCAGGGAGGTTTTTTAACAAGTTGAACTTAATTCTATCCGTTCCTGGAGCAGAATTGTTACATGAAAGGAGAGCAAGAGAGAATTCTACCATCGAAAACTCAGAATCAAGATCGCACCTATCTTGTGGTATATCTCGAACAATTTTCTGCACGGGAGCGGAATCGGGACAAACCTTCCGTGCAAAATTAAAAATCCATCGATGTGAATATTCTTCGCTTTCATTCGTTGAAGAGCGATTTCTCATGTTTCGAGCCACTTTCCATAATTTTTTCATTGATGTTTCTCGTGACAAACCTCCCACGAAATTTCGCCAATAAGCACGTTTTTTCCCTTTGATCAAATTTTTGAACTGATTTTCAAGGTGCAAATACGTTTGAAAATTCTTAATGGTTCCACGTTTCCGAAAAGCTTTAAATGCGTTCGATTTATCCTGATAAAGCTTGGAACATTGGCTATCCCACCATGGATTGGGAGGCCTTTGACGAAAAGTGGAGCCTGGGATGGGTTTCGTTTGAGCGCGAACCGCGCTGTCATATATCAAACGAGAAAGGAAGTTATACTCCTCCAATGGAGGCAAACCATCTCTGGAATTGATGGCTAGAGCAACTGCGTCCGCATATTTTTCCCAGTCAATGTGTCTTGTGAGGTCATATGCCATGTTTATAGATTCAGAAGAATTCGAACCAATGGTGATGGAAATTTTGATTGGCAAGTGGTCACTGCCGTTGGGGTCCTGGATTACATTCCACTTGCAATCTAACGATAGTGAATTCGAGCAAAGCGAGAGGTCAAGAGCACTTGGGTTAGCAGGAGGTTTAGGTACACGTGTTGTTTCCCCAGTGTTCAAAACGGTCATATTGAAGCTGTTACAAAGGTCATATATCAACAATGAACGATTGTCGTCGTACTGTTCCCCCCAGGCAGTTCCGTGAGAGTTGAAGTCTCCCAAGATCAATCGTGGCTCAGGAAGGAGTGAGCACATGTCAACAAGTTGATTGCGGCTAACCGCAGCTCTCGGAGGCCAATACAAGCTGACAATACAGAGGTCTTTGCCTCTGATGTTTGCATGACAAGCAACAGCTTCGATCCCTCCAATAGGTGGAAGGTCAATTCGAAAAAATGAGTGGCACTTATTGATACCCAATAGCACCCCTCCGTATCTGTCATCACGGTCCAAGCGTATGATATTAAAATTGTGGAAAGAGAGATCATCTCGCGAAGAAAGCCAAGTTTCGGACAGAGCAAAAACATCACAATTGAACTTATGAATTAAAAATTTGAATGTATCCAATTTAGGGATAAGACTACGACAATTTCACTGTAAAACAGTGATATCTCCGACCTCTCTATTTAAATTAGACATCAAGAGAGATAATCATTGCAAGGAGGGGCCATGTTTGCATCAATTGTTGCAAAATTGTCTTTAATACTGGAAGCATTGAAATGACAATGGTTCTGATGGAGTCGGAAACATTAAAACACTTGAAGATTTGGTCCAAAAGGTCAGACAACTTTATAAATCCCGATTGGGAAGATGAACTGGAAGGAAAAACAGGAACAGTTGGGGTTTTTGATGTCCCCTCGAGTGCTGGGCCATTCGAAGGTGAATTATTCCCACGGAAACCAGGAGGAACTTGATTTTGCTTGTCCGCTGCACTCGATTTTTTAGGCATGCTAACAGGGGGTATCACCGGAGGGGCTTGTCCTTGAACTTTGGGAGTGGTCATATTTTTGCGCCGGGGATTCCCTTGGAAAATGAACGGTGTGCCCCCGTTAGCTATGTCCGCTTCTATTTCGTCAACGGGCAACGTGGCGAAGACATTTTGTGTGTTGATTGGTTGTTGTTGTTGGGCCAGTGGCGAAGCGCCCTTTAAAATATCCGCAAAAGTGCGTTTCGAGTGTTCCTTCAAAGAGCGCTTCTGTTTCTCCCAGCGACTCTTGTAAGTTTCACAAACTGAGAGCTCGTGTGGGGATCCCCCGCAATATGGACATTTATGCTCAGTCGCACTGCAGGATTTCCCCTCATGTTGCTCTCCGCAAGTGGCACAGCGCTCCTTGTTGGCACAATAATCTGAAGTGTGACCAACTGACTTGCATTTTTGGCAAGTCATGGGCTTTGGCACGAAGAGTCGCACAGGCAATCTCAATTTGCCCACCATGACGTAGTCAGGTAGAGCGGAACCAGCAAAAGTTACTCGAAACGAGTCTGACGGCGTGAATTTAGTTTTTCCCTCTTCTTGGGATACTTTTCCTAGTTGGCGGCTGTCCAAAATTTTAACACCCACCAACGGGAGTCTTTTAAATTTACCAACTCCTTCTTTTATCATTTCGCACGTCAGACCAGTTTCAGTTACCACCCCCGAGATTTCTACGTCATGGGAGGGCACGTAGACGCGATACTCTAGGGAGAATCTCTCGTCGATCACAATTGCATTCGCGTGTTTCCGATCACTCACGACAACACGCAGTTTGTTCGGTCTAACCTTAGAGATTTCGACCACGGAGGAATATAATCTTGCCAGATCTTTCGAAACCTGAATGACATTAATTGCCTTTCCTTTTGGTTTAGGCCGGAAAAAAACAACCCATGGACCAGCTCCAAGTGCATCGTCTGGATAGACCTTGACACGAGGAGAGGAAACAACTGAGGGGGAGGACGAGGTCGATTGTTGAACGGGAGCGGTATCAGTAGGGCTGGGAGGCAAGTTCGGTAGTAGAGCGGAAGCGGGAGCGGGAGATTGAGGGGGCGAAGAGGAAAAGTTTGCCAATTTTCTTGAGGGGGGCTTGTTAAGGTAGATTACCTCTTTCTCTGAAGAGACATCTTCTGAGGGGGGAACGCGTTTAAGCGACTTCCCAGCCCCCGTTGTAGCTAGTGAGGAGGAAACAGTAGTTTCAAACTCCATGTCAACATGACCTTCTGCCATTACGGCAGATATAAAATAATATAATTATTATTTTTTTTTTGTATTTCTAAACCTAATATATATTATACCTAAATCGCACACCAATGCGAATGAAATGAAGCGGTGTCTCAATCGAACCGCGTGGCAATCGCTCGGCACAGATGCAACGGTATATCGCACCACAACACGATGATGGAATCGATGACGATGCTAAAGCACACACAGCGATGATACGGCACACGCACCGCGTCCGCCGTGGAGGACTTCTTCCTCACGCTGGTAGTGATTGCTGCTCTCCTCACTCGCGCAATAAAGAGAACCCCGTTAGGGTGAAATAACTTCACCAGCCACGAACTGATAACGGTATAATCTCCACTTTATAATAGACGCGAACAAATTTGCGACCGATGTCTTCGGACTGCGCGAGCTGAATGATCGCATGAACCATGGACAAGTCAAAAACATGTTTTTTGACAAAATGCCGGCCGTTTGAAAAAAATGTCGTCTTTAAAGTTTTTTCTCCTGTTTCCCGATTTTTTGAAAATAGTCAAATTTCAAAAATATTATTTCTTATTGGTTTATACCATAGAGAGACGCGTACAGATTGTGTTCTTATAAATACGACATAAATCGGTTCAGTAGAACTTGAGATATCGTGTACGCCAGTTTGAAAAATTTAGTTTCGAGTGAAGTTTTTTGACCGTACCAGGTTAAAAACCGCATCACTAAAATGGTTATAACTCGATAATTAATAAGATTTTCGAAAACGGTATATTCTTGAATGCCTGAACCTCAGAAATATGAAGAAAAAAAAATAGTTTGTTCAGGCAGGCACTCTTCTTCGAACGCATTTTCATGGGCTCATGGGCTCGATTTTCAAAGTCTGTGCGAGCTGCCTGAATTCGACATTATTCTGTACCAAAGAATAATCAAGCCAGTACCCATAATTAATGTGGATGGGGGACCAGACGAGAACCCTCGTATTAAAAAGGTTATATATATTTTTGATCCATCATTTTAATCAATTGAATCTTGATGCAATATTAGTTGCTACAAATTTTCCAGCACGCAATGCATTCAACTGAGTTGAAAGTGGGAATGTACCTCTTTCTCGGTAGGTTAAATACTTCTTCGTGATCAAGGGATAAGGGATCTCACTTGGATGAAAAACTCAAAACAAGAGGCCCGGAATTGGAAACAAAACATTTTTAGTATGCAGGGGAATTGTTAACTTATTTGTGGAATAACCTAGCGATCGATAGTTATCCCGTCAAAGCAGAATATATTAAACTCCCAAATCGACGAAGCGGAATTAGTACGATATTAAGCCGAGTGGTTTGCTCGTCACGTAAGAACATCCCAAGGCCTTTTGCAAGTAGTGAAATGTAACGACAGGAACTGCTGCAATGAACGAAGGGTTAGTTACTTTTGTGTAAATCAACATCAATTTATACCAGTCCATGTTCTTCTCAGCTAAATACCAGATGGTTTGAAAGTACCAATCCAAACAGATGTGAGCATTAATTTTCCGTCTTGGTTTGTTATAAATTTAATGAACTACGTGTCTCTGTTATTTTTCAATTTTATACTTTAAAGTAAATAAATATAATTAAATGAAAAAACTCCAGATTTTTTTTCAACTTCATTCAGTTTGTTATAGTCATGTCAGCCTCCTCAAAACAAAATTATAATTATCGGTTACTAAATAATTGATAAGCATTATTTCATTTTCCGTAAACTTTAATCAATCAGTATCGTTGATTTTTTGAGGTTATCGTCATTTAGGAACATGCAAAGCAATTGATAGATATAGACGAAAGTTCTTCCGAAGTCACTACTTGCTTGTAAAGAACTTCCGTCTGACACATTTGATTCCGACTGGTGCAGATATCTGATTCTTTTACGTTAATATTCTCATTACTTAAAAAAGCTAAAACATTTTCAAACTACTTTGAATTTGTGTAAAGATTAGCGTTACGTAACATAAGGAGGAGGACGGTTCGTGTTGCGTTACTTTTTGTTACAAAGGGGGGGGGGGGGTGTAAGGAGGAGGTGGTTCCAAAAACTTCGTTTTAAGCGTTACGTAATTTGTAAACGACGCCTAGCGAAAATGAGATGATTATATTTACATAGACTCTCTATCTTGTAGGCTAGTTTATCTCCGATATTTGTTGAGTTTTTGGCAAGAAAATTGTTTACAATGATAGGAAAGACTGAGAGGGTTGTAGAAAAATATCGAACCCGCTATTTTTGTCGGCGACCATTGTTCGCGCCACAACATGTCCTGAGTGTCTTCTTTCCGAGCTAAGCGGAAAGTTTTGAAAATGTGACGCGAGCAAAGCAGAAATCTATGCTCCGCCCGCTCGACATCATCACCAGCTAATGCAACGGGAGAGAAAGGGAAGAAAACTCTTTGTATATAGGAAAAGTGTGTACATAATATCCTTTAGTTTAATTCCATTTTGACTCCATTTCCAACCACCATTAACCCTCCTGTCCTCGCGTGCAAAATCAGAACACGTATACTCGCGCACGGTGTCACAGACCGAAAATTGAGCTTCTTTGTAATATTTGTATTGTGTATTTTTTAGTTATTTTAAGAAGAGAGTGTAATTGAATATATATATATATATATATATATATATATATATATATATATATATATATATATATATATATATATATATATATATATATATCTATATATATATATATATATATATATATATATATATATATATATATATATATATATATATATATATAAAAATGGAGTGATGTCTGTCTGTCTGTCTGATTCTTATAGACTCGGAAACTACTGAACTGATCGACATGAAAATTGGTATGTAGAGGTTTTTGGGGCCGGGGAAGGTTTTCGTGATATTTTGAGACCCCTCCCCCCTCTCTAAGGGGGGGCTGCCATACAAATGAAACACAAATTTCTGCATTACTCGAGAATTAATGAAGCAAATGAAACCAAATTTGGCATGTGGAGGTTTTAGGATGCAATAAATATTTCTATGGTGTTAAGATACTCCTTCCCCCTCTCTTAGAGGGGGCTGCCGTACAAATGAAATACAAATTTTTGCATTACCCGAGAATTAATCAAGCAAATTAAACCAAATTAGGCATATGGAAACTTTAGGGTGCAATGAATGTTTCTATGGTGGTTAGATACCCCTCCCCCCTCTCTTAGGGGTGGCTGCCATACAAATAAAACACAAATTTCTGCATTACTCGAGAATTAATCAAGTAAATGGGCGGGACGAAGTTTGCCGGGTTAGCTAGTATATATATATATATATATATATATATATATATATATATATATATATATATATATATATATATATATATATATATATATATATATATATATATATATATATATATATATATATATATATATATATATATATATATATATATATATATATATATATATATATATATATATATATATATATATATATATATATATATATTATTTACATTGAGATATTGAGATATTCAATTTCAATTTTCATTCAATTTTTCAATTTTTAGTTCAATTTTAAGTAATTAATTTACCACCTTGGTGGAGTTTTGAATTTGATACACTAAATCTAAGCCTAACCTACTATAAACTAATAATCAAATATACTAAGCAGACCTAACCTAACCTAACCTACTATGTACAAGTCGCGTATGTATTAAAGCATGCTCTGAGGCATGGCATTTAGTAAAAAATTTTGATTTTATGTCATAAATTTCAGAATCTATTCTTGAGATGCGAGCCTGTTGCTGGAGGTCTGAAATTCCGATGTCAAAAGGACGATCAAGGGTCATCCTCAAGATCCTATTCTGTGCAACCTGGATTTTGTTCCTGTGAGTTTGTGCGCAAGATTCCCACACCGGAGCTGCGTAAAAGATGGCAATGATTTGCTTGTAGACTGCCAATTTGTTTACTCTCGAGAGGCGGGATCTGCGACCGATTAACGGATATAAGCACCTAACCAGAGCGGAGCACTTCAGCAATGTTTTTTCTACATGCGAGCGGAAAATTAGTTTCTGATCTAGTAGCAAACCCAAGTATTTTACCTCAGCTGACCATTCGACCCTAGCGCCATCCATAACAATTCCACCAAGGTGGTAAATTAATTACTTAAAATTGAATCCTATATCTCAATGTAAATAATATATATATATATATATATATATATATATATATATATATATATATATATATATATATATATATATATATATATATTATTTACATTGAGATATACGATTCAATTTTAAGTAATTAATTTACCACCTTGGTGGAATTGGTTTTGAATTTGATCCACTAAATCTAAGCCTAACCTACTATAAACTAATAATCAAATATACTAAGCAGACCTAACCTAACCTAACGTACTATGTACAAGTCGCGTATTAAAGCATGCTTTGAGGCATGGCATTTAGTAAAAAATTTTGATTATTTCATAAATTTCAGAATCTATTCTTGAGATGCAAGCCTGTTGCTGGAGGTCTGAAATTCTGATGTCAAAAGGACGATCAAGGGTCATCCTCAAGATCCTATTCTGTGCAACCTGGATTTTGTTCCTGTGAGTTTGTGCGCAAGATTCCCACACCGGAACTGCGTAAAAGATGGCAGGTGCAATGATTTGCTTGTAGACTGCCAATTTGTTTACTCTCGAGAGGCGGGATCTGCGACAGATTAACGGATATAAGCACCTAACCAGAGCGGAGCACTTTTTTTTTTTTTATAAATTCGTTTATTTTTACAGGCTCAGTTACATAAGTTTAAAGGAGCCGAAATCTTAAATATATTTTTAAAACTATATATATGAACAATTTTCTTAAATCTATGGTTAGTAATGTGGGAAACCGATTACTCGTGGTGGACTCGAGATTAAAAGGGTGACATTTTCTCAGGAAAAGGATGGGGTATAAGGAAATTATTACAATGTTGATAATCACACACACTCAATTCTTAAATCTATTCGTACATCAGTTGTGAATTTACATTTCATTCTTTTGTTTATAGCAAGCGGACCAATTACTCACAAAGGAAGAAATGGAGGGTATAAGGATATAAGGATAATCACACACGAACATCGATAGATTTAAGGAAAACATATATTTGGGACATGTAATCAAGGTCTAACCGAGCCAACACATCTCTCACCGGCACATTGGGCTGCCTTCCTCTAGCCCGAAGGGAGTTCTCTAAATTCGATCTGGCAACAAGATACACCTCACACGACCAAACAACGTGTTCGATGTCGTGGTAACCTCGGCCACAAACGCAGATATTGCTGCCGGCCAGATTGAAACGAAAGAGTAGCGCGTCTAACGAACAGTGATTGGACATGAGTCGGGAGAAGGTGCGAATAAAGTCCCGACTCAAGTCCAGACTTTTGAACCATGGTTTGAGGCTAACCTTAGGGATAATCGAGTGAAACCACCGGCCCAATTCATCTTCGTTCCATTTGCGTTGCCAGTTAGCGATGGTATTTTTACGGACTAAAGAGTAAAATTCATTGAAGGCGATTTGACGCTGATAAATATCGCCTTCAATCGCACCTACCTTTGCTAATGAGTCAGCCCTCTCATTACCCGGAATTGAGCAATGAGAAGGGACCCACACAAAGGTAATGACATAACAGCGTCTGGATAAAGCACTCAAAATTTTTCGTATTCTCTCAAGGAAGTACGGCGAGTGCTTTTCCGGCCTCACTGAACGGATAGCTTCGACAGAGCTAAGACTATCCGTTACAATGTAATAGTGTTCAACAGGTCGTGAGGCGACGCTGTCCAGCGCCCAATGAATTGCTGCCAATTCAGCAATATACACTGAGCAAGGATTCTGAAGACTGTGTGAGGTGCTAAAAAATTCGTTGAACACTCCAAATCCTGTGGACTCATTTATAGTGGACCCATCAGTAAAGTACATATTATCACAATTGATACCCCTATATTTTTCATCGAAGATCGTTGGAGCGATCCTCGATCGTTGGTAATCTGAATATCCATGGATATCTTGCTTCATGGACAGATCAAAATGCACAGAGGAATTGATGTAGTCAGGGAAACAAACACGGTTGGGAATATACAAAGAAGAATCAACCTGCATGGAGATGAATTCATGATATGAACTCATGAATCCGGAGTGAAAATTTAGCTCGATCAGCCGCTCAAAATTTCCGATCACCAATAGGTTCATGACCTTACACCGGATGAAGAACCGAAGAGATAATAAATTGAAGCGATCTTTTAGTGGGAGTAGGCCTGCCAAAACCTCGAGACTCATGGTATGCGTTGAGGGCATACATCCCAACGCAATACGGAGACAAAGATACTGAATTCGCTCGAGTTTAATTAAGTGTGTTTTGGCAGCTGATTGAAAACAGAAACTGCCATACTCCATCACTGAGAG